>NC_136976.1:6568168-6698168 GCF_032717465.1 Coenobita brevimanus | reverse complement strand
TCCTTTTGATGAGGAAAATGTGCTGGCATTACTCAATATTTTTTATCCAAAAGTACTTCTGTCTTCCAGAAGAACCAAAGCAATTGCAAATTTGGTGGTACACTTCCCTACTCTCGTAAAGGAGAACGGACTTGATTCTCTATAGGAACAGCTGCAAGATCTGTTGCATTCCAGATCAGCTCTTCAGCATCTCAGTCAATCGGCAACATATTTCTGGCATGAAATGCATGGAATTACTGGTGGGAATAATCACTCTAAATTTGAATTTCTTTCAAGATTAACGTGTGATCTTTTAGTTCTACCACATTCTTCTGCGTTAGTTGAGAGATTGTTCTCACAAATGACTATGCTAAAAACCATGATCATGAACAGATCTTGTTGACCCACACAACTGTCAATCGGTTGTTTGCAAAACAAGCCATCGTTTGACAAGAAGTACCGTGCTTTGAATGGAAACCATCAGAAGAACTCATCATTGACATGAAAAGTGACAATATTGGCCAGCGTTATGGAGATAAGGGTTGCAGCACACAGCAGGCAACACGTATCTTGCTGACGAGATTGAAGTTGCCAGTGGCAGAGAGGAAAGCACACAGGTTTATGTACAATAATTCTGCTGTATAAAAGCCTAAAAGATGTGTTGGAGCTATACCTGTATTTATACCGTATGTACATATAAAAATTGTTACGTAAATCTTGTTTTTTTTTCATACGAACTTGGAGATTTTAGGTGAGTCATCTTGGATTTTTCTACTTTCCCCATTGGCAACCCTGGCTGTATCCTGTGTGTGCGTGTGCTGATAAGAGTTCGATCGTTTGGTGAACTTTGTTGTTCCGGCGTGTCGACAGGTTAGTTTTGTTTTTTTATGCTGTGACAGTTGTTTTGCTGACGCGGTCGTCATTTCTTACTCTTCGATCTTCTGTTTCAACAATGCAGTATATACTGTATATCCCATTGGATCCCAGGGTTCCTGGGCGAGGCATTGTGCTGGGAGGGTACCAAAGCGTACCGCCCTTCGCCTATCGGCTCATAGTCGCGAAGCTCATAGGTCAATACCTGGGGGTTCCCTACTTTATTAAAATATGAAAATTCTCAGTTCTCTCCTGTATTGGGGACACTGGGCTCCAATGTTATATATATATATATATATATATATATATATATATATATATATATATATGATTTTTTAATGGTTTAAACATTTACGAAAGTGAAGTAATGGTTATGTAATGAAGTATTTTATTAAAATACAATACATGTGCTTGGGGGGTAAGGGGTTCAATTACTGGATTGGTGGAAGAGACTCAGGGTCCACGGGTTAGGGGGCTCAATTCTTTCCTTGCCCCGGGCGCTGGCAACCCACGCTACGCCACTGCACTAGACTCACTCTCAGCGGATTAAAATCGCCGTAGGTTAGTTGGAACAAAGTTCCAGGGTTGTTCCGGCCCTGAAAGGATAAAACAATCCCCTATCACCAACGAACAAATTGCTATAGAAAAATATTTAATTATCATTCTCAGGCTTTTATTCCATGAAATACGAGAGTTATCCCAGCCGTGAGGGGACCCCATGACTCACTCTCAGTTAGATAAAGTCGTCTGACGTTAGAGTAGAACACTAGAATTATCCCTATCATGAAAGGGGTAGCCATCTCCCCTCCACTCATGAATAATAAGAAATTATGTAGAGAAACGAATCATTAACAGGGCCAATAGCAGGAACAACATCAGCAATGCATATTACTCTTCAGGACATTCATACTCATCGCGCGGGGATTTGCACACGCACCAATCAGGGAAATATTGCAGAGATATGAATATGCAGCTTTTCCAATATCCAATCGTTTATAAATGTCTCGGGGAGGTTTTCTAGGCTACTGGGAGTGCAGATATTGGAAAACATGCCATTGAGAGAGTTACTGTTGGTTACGTGCATTGTGTATATTTGTGAGCTTGTAATAATTTTCCCATTGGGACTTACTCGTGTTTTCATTTTTTAAAAATAACAAGTGAATTAAAGATTCCGTGGACCAGATAGCAGGTGTCCTTCATTCATAAAAAATCTGTAACAGTTGGACTTGAACAGCTGTAGTTTGAAGTTTAAGGGGTGACCACTCTGGGGAAGCGAGTTCCGGAGAGATGCAGTTCAGGGAGTAAAAAAATTTTGATAGGCAGAAGTTCTGCAATATGGCAGTGTGACAGTCCACTCATGACCGCTGCCAGATGCCCGTGTAGCACGGAGGGAAGGCGTGGAGAGGTGGCACAATAGCAGCAACTATGTCTGAGCATTTGCCCTAACAGTATCTGTAAAATAATGCAAGGAAGGCAACATTCCTTCTTATTTGTAGGGGAAGTTGTTCATTTTGTAACAGCAGGGTTATTAATAATTCTGACAGCTTTGTTCTGAGTTTTGTCAAGTTGTTTTAGTGCAACCTCTCCACATCCATTCCACAAGTGAACAATATTCCAGCTGAGAGCGCACATGTCTTTTGTAAATTATTGCTAACAGCTCGTCAGTGAAGAAGTTACGGACACCGTACAATAATCCAAGTTTCTTTGAGGCGGTTTTTACAAGTGATCTTATATGCGAGGTCCTGCTGAGGGAATTGTTAAGTGAAGCACGAAGAATTTCAATACTTTTAGAGATAAGAATATTAGTAGAGATAAGAATATTAGTAGCACAGAAGGGAATGGAGGAATCAGGCATTATCTGTTTATTACTAAACTGTATATATTTGGTTTCCCAAGCGTTAAACGAAACAGTGTTATTTTGTCCCCATTCCGTGATCTTAGATAAGTCTTGCTTTATGGTGATTGCTGTACTGAGTTGCGAGTTAAGTATATTAAACTCTGTGAATGGACGTTTAAATGTGAATGAGCTGTAAAGTGTTGAATCATCTGCATATGAGTGAATGGGGTTATGGGTGATAGATAAGAGATCATTAATATGAATTAGGAATAGGGTTGGAGCCAGACCAGATCCAAGTCTTGTGGCACGCCGGCAGTATTCGAGTGGAAATTGGCATATACCTCATCTGGTTTTATTCTTTATATTCTGTGACTGAGATATGAGGAATTTAGTGGAACAAAGGATGGTAGGCCATAGCAAGGGGGTTCGGAGAGCAGGGAATGGTGCTACACTCTGTCAGAAGCTTTAGAAATATCAAAAGCTACTGCATGGGTTTCTCCAAGTTTGTCAGTTGACTGATGGATGGTATGAATCAGGAAACTGAGTATATCAACAGTGAATCTTTCGTGGCGAAAACTCTACTGTTTGTTACTGGTTAAGTTGTTTGATTCAAGATGTTTAACATTGTGCTTATTATTTACAATCTCAAATATGTTACCAAGAGAAGATGTGATAGCTCTTGGTCTGTAATCGGAGGGGTCAGAGGAACGTCCTTTCTTCGGAATTGGGTGGATATTGGCTTCTTTCCAAGAATAAGGGAATGAAGAAGTACGCATGCATAGTCTGAATAATTTAGCTAGAACAGGATCAAGTTCTGGGGAACACTTTCTCAAAACAATTGGAGGAATTCCATTTGGACCTGGAGCTTGATGGTTCGTAAACTATCAAGGATGGATTTTACGTATCTAGTCAGAAGTGGAGCAGTTTTGAGAGAGTCAAGCTCTAGCACACGGACGAACTGGCTGGGCGTCCTCTAACGTAGAATTTTTGGCAAATGTACTGGCAAGGATGTTTGCTTTTCCATGTCGGTCATTTACAGTGTTACCATCTGAAGATTTTCGTGGGGGAGTGGGTGACGAGTTGTTCATATTACTATTGAAAGAACTGAGAGTTGACCAGAATATTCTATTGTCATTAGGACTATTGATAGTTTGGATGTCTGGTTGTGAAGAAAGTTTGACTTAGCGAGATTTATTACTGCTTTTGCATGGATTTAGCAATTTTAAATTGACTGAGAGATTCAGGTGTTTATTATTTTAAGTAAAAGTTATGTGCTAAGGATTTTGGGGTCGTTGCTCTAGCACAGTTGCTATTAAACCATTTGGGGGAGTCAGATCTTTTAATAAACTGTTGACTGAGTATGAGCAATTCCATACCAGCTACTATTAAGTCATTAATGTGGGACTAGGTAGAATTTATGTCATTCGAGAAGAATGACTGCAATGAGGCAAGTTGGTCCTGACTTTTAAGATGAGTGACCAGCCCCACTCATCCCTGAGTGGCATTACATGAGCAGTAAACCCCAACCACCCTATATATATAAACCTGCACCGGCTCAATCCGATTGGAGCTCCTTAATTACTCGCTAAACCACCAGGAGCCATAATTTGGTTACATGGTTACCACCCAGCGTAGTTAATGGTTTCCTGGTGTACAGGAAACCATTTGGCTCGTCACTCAGTGTAGAGTCACCCATAGACAGAAGGAAGAGGAAAGAATGAAGGAAAGAAATACAGAAGAGGAAAGATGGAAAGAAAGAAGAGAGGAAAGGGCAGTAGCGCTACATCGAGTGAAGGGGGAAGGGGAGGCCGAGGATGAGATTGAAGTAGTGCTGTAATTAAAAATACAGTATACGTGACCATACGGCGTATTCTCACTCTTCTATTCTAGGCTTGCCGTGTGACAAAAAGAAAAAAATCAGGGCGTACACAGCTATAGTGTACGAATATAGAAATGTAGAGTGTGTATTCGCTGATCTAGACAATGCACTTCATTGTAGAAATTAGCATGCATTCAAAAGTTCCGTCTGCCAGCACCAAACAGAATTTTTCCTCTCCAATTTACAGTATTGCATTCTATACTTCTAGACGGGTTCAGCATGCATTCACGTACGCTGAGTAAGCTCCCACACGAAGTCATTCAGTTGTGCCATATCATCGCACACCACAAAGCTTGTGTACGGACAAAAGCAGAGCATTTCTGGCTCCGCACATCCAATCTAAAAGTCTAGATTAAACATAATTACATACATTGCACATCTAGAAATGCACTGTGCAAAATAGATAATCCTGGTTAGCCGTACCCTGTTTCATCTGGTGAACAAGGAGGGAGAAGAATTATGTTAGCATATCGCTTATGATAACCAAGAAAAATTTTACTCTTACAGTACTGAATGGAGGGAAGCAGTGAAGAGATATATGAGAGAGGGGGAGCGGGGTGTAAGTTGGAGGAAGAGTAGCTAAATGGCAGAGGACAGGGTAACATGTAGGCGGTTTGTGGACACCCCGCATGGGACTGAAACATAAACAGGAAAAATCTCTCGTATGAAGTGACTAAGGAAGGCTGGATCTAACTAACCACAGTTCGTAATATATCCTTAGTTAGACCAAGCAGTCTGAAGGTTGCAGGAATAATATGAATAATGGGTCATCACGGTCAAGAAGTTAAAAATATTCATATTACAAGGATGTACAAAATTTTAAAAAAAGAGGGGGCCAAGGCTAAAAGCTGAAACTAAGCAATTAAAGATCAGAAACACCACAGAATAATTCATGATTTAGAAATATAGAGTTATCTAAAGGATTGGAAATATGCAAGCAACTATATATTAGTGCTAAAAGCACATTAATTTATTCTTAGCTACTAAGATAAAATGAAAAAATAACAGACAAATAAAGTGATAAAAAATAATTGATATCGCAGTCATCAGTTACAAAGACAGTACTCAAAACTTCATCAGCCTCTTCTGATAAGAAATGAACAGCATTAACTAATTCGTCCATCATACAGTCATTTACTGTATTAACCCAGCAAGAGTGTAGGGGCCTTAGGCTAGGCTACTCAGTTTAGACAATAAACTCATTAGTACCCAACGTTCCCGCGCGTGGGAATATGCTGGAAGGGCACTTAGCGTCCTGCCCTCCTCTTGTCGTCTCATACTCGCAGAGTTCATAGGTCTGTACCTTTTATTAAGCATGACAATGCCCAATTTCTTCCTTTTTCAGTGACTTTGAGAACAATGGGTAACCGCGAATAACCAATTCCCATCCCAAAACGATATCTTACTATAACTAAACAGGTACCCGATATCCAGCCAAAGATTTATCAGCGAGAACGAAAAGAAATAAGAAAATACTCAAATAATAACCTCCTGAACAAAGACTTTAAATAAATATTAATATAAACATACGTCATACTCAATGGTTTCAACTATTAATTTCTCAAACGTTACGGAATAAGTAAAGCCGTTCATCAAAGAATGAATGAAGAGAGTTACTGACAAGGAATGCACTCAGTCACTGCTCGACTACAACACACAACTATCACTTTACAATCTAAATGGACATTTCAGTTCTAGGTACGAGCAGACTGTGGAATCCTGTTCAAAATTCCCATGGTCGGCACCACTAGACCTCTTGGGTGCAGCGCGCAAATGTTTCAGATTACACTCCCCACCCCAACCCCCTGCCACGAATAGAGAAGAATAGTTACTTGCATATAAGACGTATAAAACAAGCTTCCGTTTATTAAGCACTAGCTGCCATATACATAAAACTATGGCTGTTGGTGACTTTCATTAGCCCCTTAGGTCAAATGAAATATTTCATTACTATCTCTGCTATCTGCAGACGCGGGTGTGTAGATCTCGAAAAAGCTAAATGAAGGTTACATCCAACCCTTCCAGTTCGAAAAGTTTATCCTGAGCTACATAAAATAGTCTGAAATGAACAAGAAAAACCTAAAGCTGTTCCATATTTTAAATTTCGAAACTGATAGCATGCCCAAAGCCATTGGGCTATTTTATTTATTACCCAAGGATATTTCGTAAATCATCTTCCTCAGTGTTATATACAAGTAGAATCTAATGCACCTCAGTGTTCTCTTTCAGATATATGTTGCTTATGTAAACTATGCCTGAAATGAAAAGAAATGCAAAATAATTAGTTTACAAAATTTGTCAACGAGAATATTGCACATTACGAAAATACACTCAAACTGTAGCCGGCAACTTCGACGATGACACTGGTGGACAAAATTTAATGGAATCATGCAGCTACTGCTGATACTACCCACACAGACCCCAGGGTCACCGACTTTTATTGCTCTTCTTGCGTGTGTGTCTGCGGGGAGAACCTTGACACTGGTAGTGACTTTGGCAACACACACACACACACACACACACACACACACACACACACACATATCCATTTATTACTTGTTCTGTGAATGTGTATCTGATTGCAGAAATAGCTTTGACCTTGGTGATGGAGTGGTGATTGTAGCAGCACACACACACACACACACACACACACACACACACACACACACACACACACACACACACACACACACACACACACACACACACACACACACACACACACACACACACACACACACACACACACACACACACACACACACACACACACACACATTTATTACTTGTTCTGTGAATGTGTATCTGATTGCAGAGACAGCCTTGACCTTGCTGGTGGGAGTGGTGATTGCAGCTGCGCACACATGCACGCGCGCACACACACACACACACACACACACACACACACACACACACACACACACACACACACACACACACACACACACACACACACACACACACACACACACACACACACACACACACACACACACACACACACACACACAGTGATGCCCTACTTGACATCTACACTCTATCTGCCAGCACCCAAACCACAGGTAAATCACCACTGGGTCATTTATCCTTGATAAAAGTGGGATTCATCACCTCGGTAAAGTCTGTTGCGAAAATTCTGGGACGAACGTCATAGATAATGGATGACACCTGCAGCCTGTTGGCTATTGTACTCTACCGTTATTGATTCTGCCAGACCCCCCAAACCACCCACCTCCGTCCCCACCATCTCCCGCGCCAGACCCACGTTGCCACCCACTCTTTCCCATTTCAGAGACCGACTGCCCCACTTAACCATCACCCAATGTTCCACCCGCCACCAACACACATATGATCTTCTGCCTTTCCCCTTCCCTCCACAAACAGCTTCTTCTCCCCCAACACATTACCCTCCACACCTCACAGATCTCCGTCTACTAACGCGCCATCCCCTCACACACAACTCCCTGCTTCCTTACCCTCTGTCCCTCCCTCTCACCCATCACAACTGCTCTCTCACACACTACCCTCTTGTCCTCCTCTCAAGCCCCCCTCCAAACATCACCTCCTGCCCCAACACACTCTCCCCTGTCCTCAGCATAGTATCCCTAGGTCCCTCCCTCCCACACACACACTACTCACATCCCACATAAACCCCCAGCCCTCCACATATTACCCCATGCCTCTTCCACATAACACTCCCTGCTCCCTGTGCACAACCACCTTATTTCCTACGTCCGCACACCTGTCCCTTCCCTCCCAACACCCGTTTGGTATGTCATTCCGATGCAAATATTGTCAGACAAACAAAAGGTATACCAAATCCCTGCTAACTGTCATCTCCGTTTGTAATGTTAGATCACATTATTGTTGTTACTGTGCATTCCAGTTTCGGATTTCCGCTTCCAGTGTTGGCTTGAGATTCCCGTCAATTCTCGGGTCTGCAGTTAGTCGTTCACAACAGGCCTGCACTTCAGACCTTCATTAACTGCTGTTATACGAGCTCAATCAGTATTTCTGACCTGCATGAACTAGTTGAGTAGGGACGAGATATGCTCGTCAGTCCTTCATGAACTAGTCGGATAAGAACTAGATCTGCATTTCAGACATTTATAATTTTTCGAATAAGACCTAGATTCATAAGATCACTTCGATTTAATTAACTATACTTAAGCCGCTTTCTTTTAGCTAGGCTATGTCAAATCGTAGTTAGTCACTGTAGCCAACAAATAACCACAGGAATTAAACTAGTCTCCGTAGAGGAGAGTTGCCAAATCATATTCACAAATACTACTACCTTTGGTCACGTTAAAAATGTCGCACACCACAAGTCTCTCGAAAATTTCCAAGAACTTGGTAGAGAACTCTAAAAATTGCCGCAAAACAGACTTCATATCCAGCAACAAAATCACTATTATAGAAAGCTTTCCCAGTCCACCAACAGAATGTGATCAGCACCTCATACTCTTCACACATTCTCAGAACCAGATACGTACATAATTATTATGCAGTAATTAGTCTAAAGGAATCCTTCAACTGAGGTTGACCATGATACAGCAGATGTTTTCAATTGACTGGAAGCTAAACCAAGTGTCAAATTACCTTCCATCAGTTGCTGGAAAATGTCGAAAAAAGTGTAAGTTGAATACCAGTAATGAGATATGCATCATACGTGAGTCTCACAATGATGAATTGCTTATAAACTTCGAAACATATTGGGGTGGATTTTTTTTTTTTTTTATTCAATGAAAGAGTAACTCCTGAAGACTGAATCATAGGCTTACTGATGAGATAATACTGGATCTCGATATGCTAAGTCGTATATAACCATTAAATAACTAAGAATGGCAGGCCTATTTTGCGACACCCTGCATACAGCTCTTGCATCATTGTTTCAGCAGACGTCCACATACCTCATGTAAATAAATTCAGCAGATATTCCTTGTGTATTTCATACATATAGCTTGATGATGAATTTCTCAATAGTTCGATCAGCATTTTATCCATTCATTTAATGAGAATGACTATGTCCGAAATTTAAAATATACATCTTACTCAGGTTCAGTGCTGATGGCTTGTTAGCGTCAGGGTTCGAATCCTGTTGCATATAGCTGGCGTCACTCGTCTCAGACATCCATTCACCCTCTGTGTGTTGATGAGAAAAGTGAGAACTAAGGGTAACAAATAGGGAAAGTAACTGTGGTAACCTGCATGAAGCAATGGCCTTGTAACCCAGGAGAGTGGATGAATAACCCGCTATAAACTCAAAGGGCTCTGTTACGGAGATCAAGCACCACAGCTAAGAATCTCATGGTGTCTGTACCTCCTCCATTTTACCTTAGTTTTACTGTGATATACCAAGTCCGATTTATATTTTCAATGTTAACGTAGGTAAGTCTCGGAGGGTTTTCTCTGCATCGTCTGTGGATGCAGGTAGGAAGAGTTAATGAGAGCACACACACACACACAATATATATATATATATATATATATATATATATTTATATATATATATATATATATGTGTGTGTGTGTGTGTGTGTGTGCGTGTGCGTGTGCATAATGTATGTATACACCTTATATACAGGAAAGAGAGAGAGAGAGAGAGAGAGAGAGAGAGAGAGAGAGAGAGAGAGAGAGAGAGAGAGAGAGAGAGAGAGAGAGAGTTGCATATCTAGCCTTATAATGATTTAGCCATGAAACTGTATCTTTCCGGCCATTTAAGTTTTGTATACTACCGCACTAATTGAAATACGCAAAAAAAGTTATCGTAATGAAGGTGTTAAAAGTTCCATATTCCGTTTTACCCAGAACAATGTACTGCACGCTCTTAATTTTGCAAATGCACCGGGTGTGTAGTATAAGAGACAGTAGTAGGGGCTAGAGCTGAAAGTAAAAATGTGTAACCACTCCACTGTGTCTGCCTGAAAACTCACATTCGTATCCTGCGAAGCCGAGTTTGATAATGATAATTTCCTGCACCATTTACACTGCACATATTAATTATCAGTAGCAGCAGAAGTAAATAGGGCTTGTGGTCATGTTCCCTTTCCCATGACCCACTGCCAGCGAATGCATGAAATACCAATAGAAAGGCGGAATAAAGTGCAGCAATGATCTCAGGCTGAGAGGCTTAAACTGCTTTTCGTTTTCAGAGTAAGGCATGTCTGGATTATCATAATTACATTTATGATGGAGGTCTGGGTGTTTCTCTCATTTTTTATAATGATGGAGTCTACAACCCGCTTTGTTTTATGCATTTACGAATCATATTAAAGGACCTTTATGTTAACTGCAGTTAAACTCTTTAATGGTAGTTTATATCCCAGTACAGTTTTATTCATATCCAGCGCTTCAGGAAACAGGCTTAATTTATAACTCGTGAAATGCATCTGTAATCAGTTACCCGCCCAGTCTGCCAAAGGGATCAAGGGAAGTATTTGCAAACTTATTTCTCTTTCAGTCCGGTGTTATTTTTTATTTACCTTATTCGTGATTTCTCAATGCGATTATCTGTAGCGAATGACTTGGTTTTCGATCGGAGAGGAGTCGATTTAGGCTACCATCCATCATCATCCAATCATACATTGCCCCATGAGGAGCGTAGGAGCCCGGGGCTAGGCAGTTGGCCCCGACATTTAAGATGAGAGTGACCAGGCTCACTCATCCCTGAGTGGCATTACATGAGCAGTCAACCCCAACCACCCCTTGGATATAAACCTTCACCGGCTCAATCCGATTGGAGCGCAATAATTACCCACTAAACCACCAGGCGCCAAAATTTGGTTATATGGTTACCACCCAGCGTGGTAAATGGTTTCCTGGCGCACAGGAAACCATTTGGCTTGTCACTCAGTGTAGAGTCACCCACAGGCTAAAGGAAGTGGAAAGAATGAAGGAAAGAAAGTCAGAAGAGGGAGTGTAAAGTCACCCGTAGGCAGCTGGACAAGGAAAGAATGAAGGAAAGAAAGACAGAAGAGAATGGAAGGAAAGAAGGATGGAGAGGAAAGGGCAGACACCCGAGAACAGCACTACATCGAGTGAGTGGATGGTGAGCACCCCCACCTAACACTACGATTTAGGCTAAACCTCATTAATCCCTTGAACATGAATGTCATTTCCTAAGCTGAAAAAATTCTCTGGTGGTAGCGAGTATAGAAAGCATAATACGTCAACGTAGTAATGGTGTCAGTCAGCCTCCTCCACTTGTCTTTCCCACTGTATCTAGGAATCCTTTTCTCTTCTCAACTGTCCAGCATTCACCTCTGCCTCGTGTCTAATACCTCATCACACCCAAGTCATATTCCTTTCCCCATCTTAACACATCATCACTTCTTCACCACCTTCCTGTTCCAGTTTGTACCCTACTTTTAATTTCCTTATCCTCCACCTTCCTGTCCCATTCTGTTCTCGTCTAGCCAGCTCTGCCTCGTGTCTAATGTCTCGTTGCATCCTTGCCATGTCCCTACCCACCTTCCCACACTTTTTTCTACACCACCTCACACTATTCCTTTCTATTTCTTAATTATCCATCCTCCACATTTCTTTTTACTTTATACTGCATGCCTCTGCTATTCTCATTTGGCCCTCCCCACCATTGCCTAGGTCAAATGTCCTCTTACTCCCTGAAGTCGTCTCTTATCATCAGTTCTTCACCACCATGCATCCACCCTCTATAATAGCATGGCTTCCTCACCATCCGGATTACTTTCCACTCCTACCCTCGTGGTTTTTCCTTTCCTCCAAATCCCCCATCCCCTTCTTGCTTTCCCCCTCCCCCTTTGCCTTCCCCCTCCCCCCTTGCCTTCCCTTTCCCATTCCACCTCCTCCATCTTTCCCCTTCTTTCCTCTTCTCACCACCTCCTCTTCGCCCTCCTCTTCGCCCTCCTCTCTCACGTCTACTCCTCTCACCTTCAGTTTTGTTGTTTCCCGTTTGTATTATTACCAAGTCTTCTTTACTGTGGATCACTTCAAATATATAACCAAGCACAGCCCACCTCCCCTCTACGCTACGAGTCTTCCTTCACTGCCTCTTCACTACTGTCACGTTATGCTTAATATTAGTCTTCCATGATCGTATTTTAACCTTAGCCAGCGGTGAGTTTCTGTGAGTCCAATTAAGTCTGCAGCTGTAAGTTGGAATAAGATCTGAAAGTTCTTTATTCGTGGGCAGAACGTTAACTGTGATTTTTTTACGTTAAATTTAGGATGCCCTTAGATTTTTCGGAGTACTGTAAAGCCGCTTGGCACTAGTAAAATGAAAATGAAAAATTAATTCGCATCAAACGGTATAATGGTGGTATCATAAACACCATACACCTCCCCGTAGTATCTGAAAAATGCAATTCAGACATGATGCAGTGATAACTCCTACTCAGGAACCTGCACATTCAACAGCTGTATGGGGGAATTCGTTAAAAACTGTTATACTGATGTGCTACATACAAATTAAGCCGCGCGCGTGCGTGCGTGTGCGTGTGTGTGTGTGTGTGTGTGTGTGTGTGTGTGTGTGTGTGTGTGTGTGTGTGTGTGTGTGTGTGCGCGTGTGCATGCGTGCGTGATTGTCTTCATGACCTTCATCCAGTCCATAGCCATAGATGGAAGTCTTCCTCCTGCAACGCGCCACGCACGAATCCATTTGACATCTTTGTTCCCATTTGTACTGCCAAGTGAAAGGACAAGAGGGAAAGAAATTGCACCAAAGTGTTTAACAGCCAGAGAACAAGATTAGTGCAATCGGCTATTAGCAATCCTGAGTCGTCACTTTGTTTAAAAGGATTTCCATTACAGCATTAAAACCTGAATTTGCTTGAAAACTATTTTTATTTATTTAAAGTCGTGTAATTCAATTTACAGCACCTGAGCACTGAATTAAATGGCGAAGTGTATCGAGAAACACTTCATATGCAATACCAAATATCGATGAGCAAGTATGACTGGGCAAGAGATTCATATTACACTATGTAACATGTCTAAGGTGAGCCGCATATGAGCCACGTCCCGAAACTTCTCACTCGTCACCTGAATATCGAATGCTAAACGCAGAGTCACAGAGGCTTCCTAGCTTGCCCTCAGAATCTGTTAAAAAGACTCTGTGAACAAATAGTTTTTTTAGAATACAGCTAAGAATTAATTAAATTGATAAAATTTGGTAATGATGTCGTGAACTGTTTATGTATGGAAACATTTTTTCATCATCTGTGAAATCGCTGAAATGACAACCTACAACGTTCACTCTCCCTGATAATGAAACCTCAAACAAGGTTAGGGGAAAATATGCATCCCGGACTGGAGTTGGTAACCACTCTTACTAACACCTTCTTTCTTTCTACTTACTCTTTTGGCCAGTTTTGTATTAACTAAGTATTAAGCTGTTGTTTTGTCTATAACTACTCCAGTGGATGTGAGTAGGTGAACGTTGTCCAGGAAGTATTGGATCCTGCCACGCGCCGCGCCTCACGTATACGTCACCAAAGAGACACACATTTCACATTCCTTAGATAACGCTTCATTTTATTGTACTCAGGTTGAGTTGCACCACTTTAATGTGCCCATAGACTCTCAAACACTACTTCTTCCTCTATATGCCAATGATTAATTCAGCGTAATATATTGGATATCTCGTGGCATTAAGTACTTCATTGTTACAAAAGAGCTTCCCTATAGCCCCATTACCTAATTCTAGAGACTTTATTCCAAATGACGTTTTTATGGTTTCGAAACAAGTAATATAATGGCTAGTGGGGGAAATTTGCTGTTGTGAAGGAAGCAAGTGTGGAAAGTTACAATTGCAAGGAGGAGGCACATAAAACACGAAAGAATTTTTATGAATTGTATGAGAACCATTAAAAGCAAAATATAGTTAACAAAGTTCCTCAGACAAGAAGGAATACAAGCCGTAGTGGCAGCTCAGTGGACATGACTCTGGCTTTTATGGTCTAAGTTGTGATGGGCTTTCAGTTTATAAAATTTCAACATATTATGGTTGCTATTATATATACTGCTAGAACAATAGCTAAAAATAAATCTGTTAGTGAACAAGAAATTCATAAAGATTTTGAAATTAGGGGAACAGTTGATTTCAATCAAAACAGGAGTGTAGTGGTATGAAAGGGGAGATAGCGTAAGAAACAAACGATTCATGTGTAAGAGAGAGAGAGAGAGAGAGAGAGAGAGAGAGAGAGAGAGAGAGAATGTGTGGAGGGATGGGGGGAATACGGGGAAAACAAAAAATACACGTGGGGAGCTGACAATGGAAGGAGGCATGTTTGGGAGAGAAGACTGGAGGAAGAATGAAGAAACAAAAAAGAAAAAGGAAAGGAATAATGTGATGTACAGTTAGAGTGTAAGAAATGAGATTATTATAAAAAAAAAAATCAAATAAGTAGGAGCGAAGGTAAGGAGGCTTCGGGAGGGAGGAAGAGCTTGAACGTACTAAAGATTGCGCAGAAGGTGAGGAGCGTGGGAGAAAAAGTGTGGAGGGAGAGGGGATGGAGAGAAAAGCGGCAAGGTTGTGTGAGCAAGAAAAGATTGGGAACAGAGCGCGCGTGGGAAGCAATTGTAAACAGTGTGTAGGAGAAAGAGAATGAAAGGGCGAGATTCAATACATTCGTGCGTACAGCGCCACCACTACGGGCCCTGCGACTGCAGTAACAGCATTCATTATCCGAAAATTTTATCCCTACAGACACGGACGTTGACCTTGTAATATTACCACACACCAACATCTAGTCCTCACTTCGCAACGCCATGAACCAGAAGTTAAACACTACAACTATAATGGAACAGAGAAGCTGTTTCCTGCCATAGCCTATGAGTGGCGCTAATTCTAAAACATGAGGGTTTTGCAAGAAGAATTTTTGTGTACTCTGAAAGTTATAACCCAAAGAGCAGGTAATCCAGTAACGATTAACACCTTCCCGCTTGATGCCATGCAACAGACGTGTTGCCGGTTCTGAGTAAACATGGCCAGTGCACTCTCCCATGTACTTAGAAGCTTAAAGTATATGTATTTTTTTTATTTAACTTATCATACGCACTGATCAAGACGTGATAACTTTAATTCTTTGCGGCTGGAGGGAAGCAGCCGCCATGTTGGCGAGGACGTCAGCATTCATACTGCAGACGACGCTCCAGTCCATCACTCAATACTTTACCAGTAACGGAGATAATAGTAGTACCTACAGCATATGGCCACCATAGATCCAAACTACCACCTTCAGGTATGTTGTGAAGGAATACTTTTCATGGTGTAAATGGGTGGTACCTGTTCGGTAACTAAATTGTGGTGAAATCGACTAGAAGTAGCTTACAGTTACACCATTCCGAGCGGTGCTCGTACCTCATGAGGTGGAATGTGTTTAATGTATGGCGTACACAATCAGTCGTATGAGTTTATAATGGTATTATGCTCATGAATATTTAATATTTGACTTCTTCATTATTAGTTTTCTGAAAGAACAGTTTCAGTGACTGATTGTAAAGTACCTTCAGGAGAGTGCGACGAAATACCGAATCGGCGGTCATTTACCGAATCGGCACTTTTAATTGGTAAGTGTTATAGATTTTATCACCATATAGATTCATAATCACCTGATTACCTGAAATCCAGTCAGATTTTTGTATTTAATTTTACTTTTTAAAAAACCCCATTCATAGCGGAAACGCGCTAAAATTAGCGGAAGTGTTTCTCTTTTAGCTCAACAGCTTGCCTTGGCAGACATCTGCTTTGTATAAATATTAATTTAACATACAAAGGCATTTATTTGCACTTTAAATCAGTATTTGTGCAAAATAGAAGTCTGTCAAGGCGTGTTGGCGATCTAAAGTAGAAATGCCTACTAACTTTAGCACGTTTTAGCTTTGAATCGTAATATTGTATGAACAGTTGAATTAAGCCCTTTTTTTTTTTTTTTTTTTTTTTACCGAATTTCAGATAATTAGGTGTGTATGAACCAATATGGTGAAGAATATAATTTTTCACAGCAGTAACGACTGCATTCCAGCACTGGGAACTTCGACGAGCAGCCTGCCACACTGCTTTCGTTTATTGTTATTGGCTGGTACGCAGAGGAATAATTTCCCTAGTGTGCTGTTGCCTGTGCTCTTACACATTGGAACGAAACATTAGCAATCATTCCTCTTGTCACTGGGCATTCTTAGAGGTCAGAAATAAGCACAATGTATGCAGGCTAAACGTAAACATAGGCTGTCTCGGTGTGAGTAGTGACGTCACGACCAATCAGCAGCCGTTTCAGAGTCACGTGATTTTTCAGCTTCTTTATCTCTTATTTTTTCATGTTTCTGCACAAAATTTTTTTGGAAATATTGGTTGACAGTTATTTTCTGCGTATTTTTTACCCATACAAGTATCTTCAAAAATTTTTTTGACCGGAAACTCGTCTATTGCTGTATGCCGCAGATTCCCGTATTTTGTTTTATCTGAACATGCATTAGTCTTTCCATCCATCCACATATCTGATTTATTAATATCTCTGTCTCTTAATCCGCATATCCTTTTTACTGCTACCCACAAACCCAGCTTAGTACTGTCTCATTCGCCAATCATTCTGAATCTCTCTCTCTCTCTCTCTTTCTCTCTCATATATATATATATATATATATATATATATATATATATATATATATATATATATATATATATATATATATATATATAATCATTACACAGGATAATTTTGGTCCATTAATTTTCTCATTAGCATGCGGCGCTTCAGGCGTCACCTTTTGTTACCGTTTTTCTGTTGTTCACACATGTATTGACGAGGTTAAACACCTCCTGGCTGAATCACTCCGCACTCACCACCTACAGCCCACACTGGGCACACACGACTGCTCCACGCCCCTTCTCTGTTTTTAACGTTTGACCTAGGTGTTGTCTGATTACAGATTTTTTTATAACTTTCCATTGTACTTAATGGCATTCCACCAACTTTAGCTTAGAATGGTTTATTTCATCTTATCATAATCATTTTTTTTTTAATTTTTATCGTAGACATGGTGTTTTACTTTGGTTTCATAGTCATTTTTTTTTTTTTTTATAGACATGGTGTTTACTTTGGTTTTATTGTATTTTCCATAGGTTTGAAAAACACATTTGTCGAAAGGTCATCACTTTCATAAAGATGTTCCTGATCACGTTGGTGTAAATATATCTTCATATTAGGACTACGCTTCCCCCATGGTGAATCTGTTGCATCTATCAATCTCTCTCTCTCTCTCTCTCTCTCTCTACAGTATATGTATAAAGCATGTCCTTCGGTCTGTATATCTCACCCTAATAAGTGTTTCGGCATAAATATTTCCATCGGAATTGGCCTACAAATTCACCACATACATTTTTATTCCACCAAAGCTCAAATCATATCTATCCAGACAGACCCAGATGAACGATAACTTATCAACGCTAAGCTCTAGCATAAGAAAAACCTAAGTATATGGAAAACTCTGTGTCTTAAAGAAAAACTGAGGGGCGCCGAATCCCTTTCAAACCCAGCTTATCATATTTCAACCTCCTTTGCACACTCAGAGCCTAAGCACCAAATCCTTAAGAATTAAAAACCAACTCTCACCTCACGACAGGAAAAAAGTCTTGTGCTACGAAAAAAAATATGAGCATTTTCAGTAACTCAGTAATAAAGGAGTTTCTGGGTCTACTCCCCAGGAGGGTGGAGCAACTAGGAACACAAAGACTGCAGATTCAGCACAAAAATTCAGAATACAAAGCGACCACTGTCAGAGAAGGACCTATGTGACAATTTCTACCTCACCACCACCATTTACATATTATATTCTCAACGCTTAACCAACATCATTCTCTGAAACACCCCGTTCCATTATTAACACAATTATATATAGTAATACCATGATCACTGACCATGCCTTATCATATCAACATTAACCCATCCTAATGCAGAACTACAGTATCATCATATACTACATACTGGCACGGTTACATTACAGCCGACCATTACGAGGACCATTCTTCCCTTTCCCACGCTTCCAGTATTCAGGTCTGTTAAATTACACCATTACCACCACTGGCTCATACACTATAACACCACCACCACACCACCACCACCACTTACCCTCACTATAACACCATCACTACCATTGACTCTCACACCACACAACCACCACCACCACTGAACCTCACACAATAACCAACGACACCACTGACCCCCACACCATATGACACTACCTCCACCATTGATCCTAACACTATAACACCACCACCACTACTGCCCCTAACACTGTAACACCACCACCACCACTGACCCACACAGTGTAACACCACCACCACCATCACTGACCCACACACAATAACACCACCACCACCACTGACCCACACACTATAACACCACCACCACCACCAGTGACCCACACACTATAACACACCACCACCACCACTGACCCACACACTATAACACACTATCACCACCACTGACCCACACACTATAACACACTATCACCACCACTGACCCACACACTATAACACACCACCATCACCACTGACCCACACACTATAACACCACCACCACCACCACCACTGACCCACACACTATAACACCACCACCACCACCACTGACCCACACACTATAACACCACCACCACCACCACTGACCCACACACTATAACACCACCACCACCACTGACCCACACACCATAACACACCACCACCACCACCACTGACCCACACACTATAACACACCACCACCACCACTGACCCACACACTATAACACCACCACCATCACTGACCCACACACTATAACACACCACCACCACCACTGACCCACACACTATAACACCACCACCACCACCACTGACCCACACACTATAACACACCACCACCACCACCACCACTGACCCACACACTATAACACACCACCACCACCACCACCACTGACCCACACACTATAACACCACCACCACTGACCCACACACTATAACATCACCACCACCACTGACCCACACACTATAACACACAACCACCACCACTGACCCACACACTATAACACCACCACCACCACTGACCCACACACTATAACACACCACCACCACCACTGACCCACACACTATAACACCACCACCACCACTGACCCACACACTATAACACACCACCACCACCACTGACCCACACACTATAACACCACCACCACCACCACTGACCCACACACTATAACACACCACCACCACCACCACCACTGACCCACACACTATAACACACCACCACCACCACCACTGACCCACGCACTATAACATCACCACCACCACTGACCCACACACTATAACACACAACCACCACCACTGACCCACACACTATAACACACCACCACCACCACCACCACTGACCCACACACTATAACACCACCACCACCACCACCACTGACCCACACACTATAACACACCACCACCACTGACCCACACACTATAACACACCACCACCACTGACCCACACACTATAACACACCACCACCACTGACCCACACACTACAACACACCACCACCACTGACCCACACACTATAACACACCACCACCACCACTGACCCACACACTATAACACCACCACCACCACCACTGACCCACACACTATAACGCACCATCACCATCACTGACCCACACACTATAACACCATCACCACCACTGACCCACACACTATAACACCACCACCACCACCACTGACCCACACACTATAACACCACCACCACCACCACCACTGACCCACACATTATAACACCACCACCACCACCACTGACCCACACACTATAACACACCACCACCACTGACCCACACACTATAACACCACCACCACCACCATTGACCCACACACTATAACACCACCACCACCACTGACCCACACACTATAACACCACCACCACCACCACTGACCCACACATTATAACACCACCACCACCACCACCACCACCACCACTGACCCACACACTATAACACCACCACCACTGACCCACACACTATAACACCACCACCACCACCACTACCACTGACCCACACATTATATAACGCCACAACCACCATTAGTGTCCCTCTAACCATAACACCACCACCACCTCTGACCAACTCACTGGAACAACACTACGATCACTGACTCAGCCACTACAGCACAATCACAACCACAGACCAACTCACTACAAAACCATCACCACCTGACAGCAGCACACTACAGCACAATCATCACCGACCAACACACTACTGCACCATCACCACCACCATCACCACTACCAGAGCTACGTCACCATCAGAACTCCGGGTACTAGAACACCACGTCTATAAACCTTTATTCTTCTGCGTTGCGAACCCTATAACTTCCTTATTTTTGGATCCATAAGAAACTTTGTTAATCGTAGCTGTATAGGTAATTGTATTTCATGTTTTTTTTCCATTGTTCTCTCACTGTAAATTGATTTTTTTCTTCTGAACACATCCATTTACAGATTACTCTTCATCTCCTTTGTGAACTCTCTTTTACCTTTGATGGGTTTTCTCCTTCTGTCAGTAGATATATCTCGCCTTTCTTTTCACTACATTTATTGCCATTCTTCTTTCTGAGAAATGCGTGTTATTTATGATAATTATACAGCTTGTATTTCTCCCTTTTTTTCTTTACTTTTTTTCTTTATCTTTCCTTTCTTCATTATATATATATATATATATATATATATATATATATATATATATATATATAT
This sequence comes from Coenobita brevimanus, assembly GCF_032717465.1. Lineage (NCBI taxonomy): Eukaryota > Metazoa > Arthropoda > Malacostraca > Decapoda > Coenobitidae > Coenobita > Coenobita brevimanus. The sequence continues at coordinate 6,676,877 of NC_136976.1, read as the reverse complement.
ACTGTATGTTACCTCTTACCGCTACGCTCTGTCGTTCGTTTTTTTTTTTTTATACCTGGCTCCTCTTGTCAGTTACACTCCTCTTGTTTTCCTCTTAGTTGTCTTTTTCTATATTTCTTCCTTCTTCCTTTCTCCCCTACCTTTCCTTTCCTGTCTTATACATGTTCCTCATTCTTTATCTGCCGACCGACACGTCCCTTACTCGCTTCTCATTGGCTTCTTCCTCTTTTCCCATCTCTAGTTTGACATTCCCCATGCCCAGGACAAAATATCCTCTCTTCAGTATTTCCTTCCCTCGCTACAATAGCCGTCAATTTTCCTTCTCTCGCTCTCCTTTTTTTTTTTCCTTTCTCTCTCATTTCTCCCTCTTCCTTTTCCCCTCCGCCTTTTCTACAGTACATCTTCCAATACCCCGAGAGGGCGTGTTCAGCCACTGTGGTACGAAAACATTCCACTTTTACACGAACCCCTTGTCTCTCAGCATCCTTCACTTTTTTCATTCTCTGTTGTGCTTGTTTTGTCCCTCTCATTTTCTGCACCCCACCCATTTCTATCTTCTCCCTCGCATTTTTGTTCTCGTGAAGTATGTTAGGCTGCTTCACTGTTTTCTGAGCCTACAGGAGTTTGTCTCTAGTGCTTATTCTTGATGTTTACTACGAACCTTGTCATTTTCTTCCTACGTCTACCTTTGTTGTAGCATCCTTTTCCCACTTGTTCCCCTGTTCCCTCCTCCTATTCCTTTTTCTGCATGTAAATGTTCCATTGCTCTGTTTAACTCTATCCAATTTAATGTAGCTTAAAAGTGCCATCTATGCATTTCAGATGCCGAACTTTAACATAGAATTAGCATACTAGTTAAGAAGAGTTGTAGGAAAAGGATGCAGAGCGCAAGTTATTATGTTGTTGTTGAGTAATCTCGGTCTGTCTGGCCGAACAGACCCATTAACCGCAGGCAAGCAATCACCCCTGTAGGATCGTTCTGTGCAGTGAACTGATGCTTCTTTGCAGCAGACAGGGGAAAGGTGAGGAGGTTTGTTTTCTGGATGGACGCCAAGTTTGCGTCTCCACGCAGTTAACAGGAGCAAAAGAGTAGGCTGCACATCACCCCGTTATTTGGTCATAATTATGGTTACCACCCAATGTTGTAAATTGTTTCCTGGGTTTAGGAAACCGTTAGGTTTATCATTCAGTGTAGAGCTAACGGGAATGGTAAGAAAGGTGCTAAAATCTGGAGGAAGGATGAGAGAAATTGGAAGAGAGAGGGTGTAGACACCGAAAAGAGAATGGCTAAGGTAAATGAAACAGTGGGAAGCACTGTATCAAGTAAGTGGATGATGGTTGCCACAACCTACCATTAGAGCTGTAGTAGTTTCTTATACTGCCACTGAGATTCAGAAAATTAGCAGCAAATGAACGAAAATCTCGGTCAGGTTAAGATGGACGAACTAATCTTGTCACCCTTGTCTACGTCTGATTCATACGACCTTGTCCTAGTCTTCCTTAGTCTGTATGTGTTATAGCTTATTTTTCTCTCTCTTTAAGAGCTCCTCTAATCTTAAACTATACTGCATTTCACCGAGTCTGGCACCATTAGTGATGTCCTCAGCACCTGTAACATTGAGTAAGGCCTTTAGAACTGGATATACCTTTGGTATTGCCATTATATATTGGTTCCCAAGGTAAAACATAGAGATTAACCTAGTGCTGAGGATTTACATCAGTACTACAGGCGTTGAGGACATCACTGATGGTGCCAAACTTGGTGAAATGGAGTATAGTTCCTCACTGAAGCCATCTCCTTCTTTGTTGTCTTCCTTCTCCCAGCTTTCTTCTGACACTGCTTTCGAGTCGCGGCAGTCACTATTTATCTGTTCCTCGCATTCACCATAAAATTTTCACTCGTTCCAGCTTTCACTTTTCACCTGAGTCCTTCTTCTTTTGTCCTTATTCACTAGCTTTCGTTCTTTCTTTCAGCCTTCCTTCTATCCTTTTGGTACTCTTGATTGTTATCTTCTTTATTTCGCTCTCCCAATCCTCATATTCTTATTCCTTTCTCTCTCCAACTTTCGATTCTCACCTTTTGTGATTTCCCCATCTTATTTCCTTATTTACTGCCTTCCTTTGTTTTTCAGAATTCCTTCATCTCCTCTGGTATGTTGGTATATCTTTCTTTTTCTGTGAGTTTTTTTGTCCCACTTTTTTTCCAGCGTTCGATTCCCACATTCTGAGTTCATTCTGTGCCCCAGTTCACTGGCATTCTTACTTTTTCTTTTTAAGCATCATTTGTCTCCCCAGGTATTCTTCCGTTTAGCCTCCTTATTCCAGTTTTCCAACACAACAGAAATGCTCAGTTGCTGAATTTTACAAAGAAACCACTCTTGCAGACACTTCTTGTCCATCCGTTTCCTGTAAGCCTCCTTCCGCCTTTTTCTTTCCTCCCTTCTTCTCTCTCTCCCCTAACATTCTGCCACACAAAGGTATTGTGTTTTCCAGCTAAGCTCGTCTCTCTCCACTGCCCGACTTTTGTTCTCCACATCCCTTCCTCTTTCTGACTTTCCTTTGCCTTTTATCTTTCACCCTTTCAGCTGCCTCCTTCTTCTGTCTGTCTAATCTTATGTTCCACCACGCGTTTGTCCCTCCTTATGTTTTACTCCAGTTCTCTAGCTCACTTCTTTCCTTTTATCTCCCTCACCATTCTCCTTTATTTTCTTTGATCTCCTCTTCTATCAAAGTTTATTCTGTCGTATGTCAATGACCACTCTCCCTCCTTATGATATGCATTTCCGTTTATGTTATCTTTTCTCCCTTTCATATGTATCCATCCTTTCCGTGTGTAAACCTGTTTTTCACCGCTTATTATTTGGTGGTTGGTGGTGGCGACCATCACCCACTCACTTGATGTAGTGATGCCTTCTTCGTCCTTTACCTTTATCTTTCTATTACTGTGTTTGTCCTCTCAGTTTCCTACTTTTCCCTTTCCTTTTGGTCACTTTTTGTAACTCTTCTTTCCACTTCAGGTGGCTTTGCACTAAGTATCAAGTCTAATGGTTCCCTGGAATAAAAAAAAAAATAAAAAAAAAAATAAAAACATTTACAGAGCTCTGCAGTAACCATAGAACTAGATGATTTTTTTTTTTTTTTTGGGGGGGGGTGAAGTGGAGCATACCCGGTACTACGGTGCTCCTGTTAACTGGGTGGAGAAGTAAATGCGGTGCCCACTCAGGAACAAAACATCCACACTTTTTCCAGTGCATCGCCACAGCAAAGTACTGTTTCAACCGCAATGGAACATTTTGTTCACTGCGCGGGATGACTCTGCTTGGGCGGTTGCCTGCATTTTGGTGATGAGTCTGCTCGGCCAGACTGTGGTACATCAACAGAAACATCTTCTTGTTTCTGTCTGCTTCAGTTCCTTCTGACTTTCATTTACCATTTATCTATATTCTATCAGTCTCTTGTACCTCTGCCTTTAAGTCTACTCGTATATTGCTGCTCTTGTCGGAGATTCTTTTTTTTTTTCCTGACTTTATTTTACTTTGGGTTGGGCATCTTTCCTTCAGCTGCCTTCATATTCCTTTTCTCCCCTTTTACTCGTGCTCCTCCTTCCTCCGTCTGTTTATGTTTTTTTGAACTTTACCTTTCCGTCTTTTAATTTCCCTAGTAGTCTTTCCCGAGGCGCTTGGTGGCATTAGGCGACTTCGCCAAAGAACCGGAATGAAATTTATCAAAGTTCATCCTGTCTAAAACCATCCTCTCCACGTGGTGTGAAAAGCCAAGCGAAATCAGCTCTTATTCCCCTCTACATCAGAGTTCAAGGTAAGGTGTTTTTGACAGCAAAAACAGCGAAACAACTCCAAGAGTGTGGCTCAGGGCGAGTAGACGAGCCAATAGCGCGTCGGCATTCATCCTCCTGTATTTACAGAGGCTGGCTCGGCCAATCCCGAGGCCCGTAGCACTCACACTGTGCAGTCAGCCCGCGTGCACTGGTAAGGGAAGGGACGGCACCTGAAACATGTATATCTGCTACTTTTACGTGTATTAACGCAGTGTTGTCGTCTAGCGATACAAAAAGTGAGGGTGATTGTCGGAAAGTCACAGGAAAGTGACAACAGCACCGTTCTGAGTGGAAACAAGTGGCTGCTAAGCGTAAATGAGACAATGGTGAGGTCTGCGTGAGTAGGTCGACAAAGAACTTAGACGCGCGTCGAGTAGGGTTCCCCGTCTACTGCAAGGGTCTACCATAGGCTACATGCCTGGATAAGTGTTTTACCCATGTTGGTGTGCAAAATATTAATGACATGTTTAATCAGTTCTGGACATTAAAGGACTTCTGTATTATGCCGACACTGGCGGTCAACTCTGCATTATTTTAAGGTATGTGTCAAATTGAAAACATTGTCCTGCTATTCATTATTATTACAAATGTATAGTGGCATAAGCATTGTAGTGTTTCTGGTCATAAAGTTGAATTTTGATGACGTTATAGTGGCTTTGGTCAGATACTTGAGTTTTTTTTTTTTTAATTACCAAAAATCAGAAAAATGATTTACAGCCATGTTTTTGGTATCAGAATGCTCATTATGTCTTGAATTTTCACTGTGGTTATTAATTTTGTAAAAATAATATAACATATTGGGTGCCATGTAGTGTGTTTTTGTTGGATTCCGAATTTTCAATAATTTTAAAAATTTGCCAAAATTCATGGAATTGACTTATGATCAGTTCATTGTATCAGTGTGTTCATTACATTGTTATCTTTCATTTGTATACAGTAACATAGCAATACTGCAGTTATTTTTGTACGCTCCGAATTTGGAGAAAAAAAAAGTGCATGAATATACCATTTTTTAATTTAGGATATTGTACAAATTTGACAATACCAAATAGGCCTATGTATATATTTCGTATAAACACAAGGTGGTACAGACGCAGTTAACTTTACAGTAAGGCTAAATTATCTCAAAAGTCACTTCTGGTTAAGTTGCCCTTTTGCCGCCGGACGCCTCTTCATGATAATTAACGCCGTCCGTACAATACAATATTTCATAATCCTGCCATGTCAAGGACGGGTTTTCGGCTTCACTATTCCCTCATTACTGGAGCGTTCACCTACAGTAAGCTGAGTGAAATATATATCCACTCTGCGCCTTCTCTTGTTCCATCCAGATCTTCCTTCCTGCCCTCCCTCCATATCTCCTTCCTTCCCTCCATCCACATTTGCTTCGTTCCCTCCACATTTCCTTTCTTCTCTCCATCCAAATCTTCTTCCTTCCTTCCATAGCGACTCTTCTTCCTTCCCTCCATACTTTCCTTCCTTCCCCCAGTAGCTACTCTTCTTCCTTCCATACACACTCTCTTTCCAACTTTTATTTCCTTCTCTCTCTGTTCGTCTTTTTCTGATAATCGTCCCCTTTCTTTCCAGTTTCTCTTCTTCCTTCCAACATCTTCCTTCCAACCTTTCCCTTCCTTCCATCCATCCTCTTCCATCCTCAGAGATCCTCCTCACTTCTCTCCACTCTTCCTTCCAGCCCTCATTCTCCCTGCATCCCTCTGTCCGTTTCTTCTAACCTTCCTTCCATCCCTTCTATCTCGTCTCTTCATTCCTCCCAATCCTTTTCTTCCTCCCAACTTTCTTAGTGCCGTAGGTTGGCACATTAGACCACTAAGATCCTCAAAGATCAGTGAAAGGAGACGTGAGCCTTGAATAACAATGAGATATGGCCACCGATCCAAGTGTATAAGGTCACGATACTGGGGCGATGAAAGTGTGTGTGTATGTGTGTGTGTGTGTGTGTGTGTGTGTGTGTGTGAGAGAGAGAGAGAGAGAGAGAGAGAGAGAGCACCTAAATCTCTTAATGCTGATTACATGCTTTATATTTTATAATTTTCTCCCTCATATAAGTCTCAAGTTTTGGAAAGACCTCCTGTGAAAGGGTAAGTGAAGACCTAAACGATCTTACCTCGACTTCGAAATACCCCCTTTGATCCGAGTAATAGCATCTGGTGGGCAACAAGAATGACAATTGTCCTGATGAGTAACACTTTCAATACCGTGACACTTTTTTCCCTGATGCCTGTAGAAGACTCTTTTCAAGTTGTCTTTTTTTCTAAACGAGTAGACGTAATATCCTTAGTTTTATTTCTACATTACAAGTGACCTTTAAAAATGTGAAAAAATCGTCAGGAGATAACAAGAAAAAATAAAAGTTTTGTTAACATACTTAAGATAATTGCTAACTCCTTAACCTCCTTCAATCCGTTGATACATTTGTTCCTTGTATTGTCAGACGATATATTCCCCTGAGGATAAATTGAACCCTTCACTGAAAGGCTGCTCCTGTAGCTGAAAATAGTGGTAGTGACAGTATGGAATATAGATACGTTTTTTCATTTTACTAGCGGTATATACAGTATATATATATATATATATATATATATATATATATATATATATATATATATATATAATTTTCCGTCTATTTTTTAAAAGCTGGGCACAAAATGAAGGTTAAATATAACCTCTTCACTGCGAAGAATCTCCATAACTAACTAAAAATCGTATAGTGCTTGTGGAAATGAATTATACAAAAGACGAGTCCGGTAATAACCACTTCACCTCAGTGACGTATATTTTATCATGTTATTACCACCAGATGGGTTTGTTTAGCTTGGAGAGATTTATATAACTGGAGGAGTTTGATGTACCGTAACCTTCCTTCCTGATTTTCACTACTAGAGGTCTGTCTAAGAACCTGAATATAATTGTCTGATGGTGGCAAGATTAAAACAGAAAAACAGGTCCCAGGACTGAAGGGGTTTAGTTGGGTTCTGTAAGACTCTGCTTCTGTGTACAAATTTAGAAAAAAACAAAATCATCATGTAACGGCGGTAGGTGAGACTATGGCCATTCCTTACCAATGATTTGCGCTTGTGGCATACAATGGACAAAAATTATACGGAATGTTCATGCAAGTTCGTGGTCGACTACGCATTATATCAAAGCCATAAAGACCACAATTCCGAGCAAGTTATAGTGAAACCTGAACGCGGAGGCCATTTATTGTGGGAGATGGCGAGACTGATGAATGATACACACCCTGAGGTTGACGCGGCGTGTGTGTGGAGTTGGGAATGTGAGTGAGGTTAGTTTAGATGAGGTCTGGTTGCATTAGTAGGGGGTTTAGAAGCCTGATGTGTAATTAACCTCACTTCGTTTACGTACGTTTTCCTTTATTCTCTCTCTTTCTCTCTCTCTCTGGATGAGACATCTGGTAACGTATGAGTTATTAAAGGATACGGTATATCTAATCCCTCTGTCGTGAGTGTCTAGCTTAGCCTGAAAGAGTGGATGTGTTAAAGGTGCAAAGTGTGATGTGAAGGCGTTATGTGAAGCCAAGATGAAGAGGAGTGAAGTGGTTGAGTGGAAGAGTATGAAATGTGCAAGGCCAGATATGTGCATGCGTAGGGGATGTAAAAAGGGAGTTGCTTTGTTAATGAAAGATGAATGGCAGCTCGTAATGAAAAGTTATATATTTATCGGTTGACAATCGACAAGTTGTTTCTCTCTTGCAGGAGTATCTGAAGTGCATATATTTTAAAAATCTTGTATGAAAGTAGAATGCATTCTGATAGTTAGTCATATAGGTGGAGTTAGATTTTGGTACAGCAGGGAAGAAAGGTTGCTGGTTCTTTGAAAGCAGTGATAAGAAACAGGGAAGTGAGCATGGAAGTGAAAAAGTTACTACATGACAGTATTGTGATACCAACTCTAACGTACGGAAGTGAAGCTTGGACGTTGTTGGAAGGACACAAGTCAAGAGTGAGAGCAGTGGAAATGAGTTATTTAAGAGGAGCCTGTGGAGTCACATGGAGAGACAGGCTGATGAATGAGGATATAAAGGAGCGTTGTGGTGTTGATGTGGATGTGATAGGAAGCGTTATGAGGAACACACTGAGGTGGTTTGGCCATGTGGAGAGGATGGAGGGTGAAAGACTGACGAAGAGAGTGTATGCGAGTGAGGTGGAGGGGGAAAGAGGGAGGGGGAGGCCGAGGATGAGATGGAGAGATGGGGTGGAGAGGTATATGAGAGAGGAGGGTGTAAGTTGGGAGCAGGGGAGTGAAATGGTGGGGGACAGGGCGACTTGGAGGCGATTTGTTTGTGGCCACCCCAAACGGGATTGAGGCGTCTGGCAATAGATAGATAGATAGATAGATTTTGGCAGCCTGAATACGATTTCACCAGGCGTTCTGTTGATCGTTCACCCACGTACTTGTTTTCTTGGTCATACCTCCCGCATCCTTAATGGAACAAAGAAGAGCATGATGATGATGAATTTTGGGTTAGGTTAGTTTAAGCTGCGTCGAGTAAGGTTAGGTTAGAATAGGTTAGGCCAGTCTGAGGTAAGTTGGGTGAAACAGGTGTGCTGAGACCTGGCGATGTGATGACCAAGGTTAAGACGCATGTTTGAGAGACAGGAGGAAGAGATCTCTTGCAGGTTTAATGTTCTGTGTCACTAATATCGCTGCGAATACCCTTACAACTTGTGAATGGCAATTACTATAATGTTTTGCAAATGTCAGAGAGTTTTCTTTAGCCTAGGATAGCCTGTCCCCTCTAATTATGAAATAATGAAGGCTATATCAAAATTCCCGGTTGGTAAAATATCCCTTAAGTTGCATTAAATCTTCTGGTAGTAGCAAGAATGAAATGAAAAAAAAAAACAGTCGCCTTACTGAAGGGTCAAGGTTAGGTCGTGCGCCGTGATGAGCGGGAGTAATATATCGATTTAATTGGTTTACAGTTTTTGTTAAGCATGTCATTAATAACGATTTATTATGCACCCCAGCTAGAGTACGTAATTTTTTTTTTCTTACCAGCACTTGACTTTATCTTATGAAAAGTTTCCTAGTATTGAAGGAGTTAATGAACACAATATCTGATATATCCAGTTCGAAATCTTTCTGAGTAAAATTGTCTGGCGGCAGCAAAAATATAGCCAGAATATAAGATGTCATCGAAGTGAAAGAATGCAGAAGGCAAAAGTTAGTCCGCGCTTTCTGATGGAATGGTTGAATAAGTCCAAATAATTCAGGTAAAAGTTACAGGTGGTCTAGTGGGTTAAGGCAGTCCAACTACATGTGGCTCATTAAAGTTCGAATGCAGAGACAGAATTAATTGTTCACACAATTGTACAATTGTTCCTCTCAAGGTCTAGTGACTGGATCTCTTGTCTTAAACGTCTGCACTGAATAGCCCAGCTTCAAACCCCTGCATTTCATTATGCACCAACACAGGGTTGGATGATAAATTAATACAATTCAGTTTGACACTGACATCACTTTATTCAAGATTGGAAACATTTGTGCACCGAGAACTTACTGTGTGATATTTTAAAAAAAAAATATCAAAGGTAATTTTTCTTTTAATACAATTACTGATTTTCATAACTCAATGTTAAATAGAAGTAGAAACGACCCAATTCAAGCAAGATAAAAAAAAAATAATATGTACTAGTTTAGGTAACCAGTGCAACGTTTAACTAATTCTACGGTAAGTCAACCCCCAAGTTTCCTGACCTTCGCCGGAAACCCTTCAGAGTTTACTGCCTTTCATTATGGTTTGAGAATTTTTCTTTTTCAAATGAGGTTAAAATAATTTCACGCATATATTCTCTCCTAATACCGCAATTTAGTATAGTAAGTTTTATGCCATTACCAGTATAGGTGTGCATGTTCCCCTTACATGTGGACATTTGCATGTGCACTTAAAAGCCGCATTTGATTCAGTTAATTCATTTTCAAGCAGATTAATATTCATGGTGGCACGCATATCCGACCTAACTTAGGCACAGCGGCCGCTAGCTAGGATGGACGGCGACCACAGCTGTGTTGCCAGCCAGGGTGTGTGGGGGAAGGGGGCTTGGTGAAGGGGAGTTTTGAAAAGGAGGGAGTGGGAATAAAAGAAAGTATTAAAGGAGGAGTAGGGGGAGTGGCAAAGAGAGAGTGCACGAAATGGGTAGGGAGTGTGTTTTGAGTAGGACGGCAGGAGGTAAAGAGTGGAATGTGAATGAGATGAGCGGGGGAAGGGCTCGAGGGGAAGGGGTGGCAGAAGGTAGAGTGAGTGAGTGAGTGGAGCAAAGGGAAAGTGAGGGAACGTATTAAGAGAAGGATGACAGACTGTATAGAGGTAGGAGTTGGGGGAGTGGTGATGAGTGTGGGGAAGGAAAGAGAGAGAGAGAGAGAGAGAGAGAGAGAGAGAGAGAGAGAGTAAGGGTTTCGGTGGAGTAGAGGACATGGGGAAGAGATGGTTCTGAAGAAAGTGGGAGTATATCGAGAGGGGGAGATGGGAGAAGATAAAGGGGGGAGTGCTGGAGTAGGGGAAGTGGTAGCGTATGCGGGAGTGTGGAGCAGGTGGGGGTGGTGTATTTTGAGGTAAAAGATGGTTGTGGCCAAGGCCCCACAGATTAGCATAATACAAGCTTGTCCTTCGGCAGTTATTGCAGCCCCGGTTCTTATTTATTACTAACCCCTTCCTCATCCTCTGCCTCCCCTTCCCTCTCCCTCTTTCCCCTATTCCCCTCCCTTTCTCCAGTATCTGCCTTCGTCCGCTCTTCTTCTACACCACTTTCCTCTCTCTCTCTCTGTCTCTGTCTCTGTCTGTCTGTCTGTCTGTCTGTCTCTCTCTCTCTCTCTCTCTCTCTCTCCCCGCATTTCCTTGTTTCTGCATTTCTTTTCTCTCTCCAGTCTTTTCTTTTTATTTGTCAGTCCAGATCTCCGATCATTCTTCTTTGTTCCTTTCTCATTTGATTTTTTTTTTTCTCGCTTTTCACTTCTCTTTCCTTTTTTTTTCTCCCCTCTTGTTCATCTTCCCTGTCCTCCCTCTCCTTCCTTGTTTTCTCTCTCCTCCCTCCCCCTCCTTTTTCCTCACCTTCTTCCTTCTCTGTCCTCTCTCTTCTTCCCCCTGTTCCCTCCTCTTATCTCACCCCCCCCCCAGCCTCATTTCGGGGCACGCAAAGGCAGTGCGGGTAAAATACTCACCTATGATACGCGTTCTGGGTCGGGCAAGGGATGAGTGACGACCTTTTGTCCGTGTGACTTTGCCATGTGTTGGGATTCAGGGGCTGGGTTATTATTTTTCATGGCGATGGCGCTGATAATGAAAAATGCTGATATTATTTTTGTTTTTGACATGGTCATGCATTTTTGGAAGGTTTTTCCTGCAAAACAGTATTTGGTTGCTGCTCTTGATACGTTGATTGGTGACCGTCTTTTTTAGTTCTAGTGGTTCGAAAACTATCAAGGCGACTCAGTTATTTCTACAACGATAGAGAACACTAACAAATGCACAACATTATACCTTACCATAACGAGGCACAGGACGAAAGGGACAATAACAAGCATGAACAACATTTTGACGCCTGTATAAATCCTAGTGGAGCTCCTTCGTTAACGGTGGGCGTACAAAGGTTTGACAGCTGCTGCAGCATTGGTTGCAGTATCACTGTCGTGTCTATGAGTTTGTAGGTTTTGCTTACAACAATGACAGCCATTAACACCCATCATGTAAGTGGGAGCGGGAATGTTCAGCAGTTGCCCCAGAGGTACTAGCTCTATCACCCAGGTGTAGGTTCTTTTTGGCTTCTCGTAGGTAGCTGTAACAACAACAGCAAAAATTTGTATTATGTCGTCCTCTACACTCAGGCTATGGGTAACCTGTCAGTGTTTGACAAAATATATCTTTGTTATTTTCTTGTCCCCAAACTCTAATGCCTTCACAAAATTCTTTGCATATCTTATTTTAAAGATGGAACATATTCTCTCGATTCTTTCTTTCCCTGAAGTCTCTGTTTAAAATGTTCACGACCAATTTTGGCTCCTCACTCCATTCACAGATCCACTTGATGAACAAGTTTACATCTTTCCTTCAGCAGCATACAGAGCACCTTGCCTGTATCCCTGACCATCCCGGAGAGTGAGTTCTAACATACCTGATGACTTACAACTAATCATACTGCTTGCTCGGTCTGTCTTTTTCACCATTTAGTCCCTCTAGTCACAACTTTATTTCTGCTCTGTCGCACCCGTAAGGCCTACAGACCGTTCTAAAAATCAGACTTCAATTCATTTTGTCTCCCTGCAGATGGCAAGACTTTCAGGCCATACCTGTTTGATTTTCGTTAAGCTGGTGGCGGTAATGCCAAAGCAGAGGGAATGTGACCATTTGCGGTTTGCCGCAAGGGTGTAGGAAGTAACTCCAACTTGTACACACATCAACTATCCTTGGTGCGTCTATCACCAATATATAAAGCAATCTTCGACATCTACCATGTCAGTGAAATGGGGGTCAAATGATAGATTCAGTCATTCGCTTGTCATTGCTGTTGTCTTTACAGCAATGACATGAAACCCAGGTTTTGAATCTTTGGCCAACATGCCTGGCGTAAATGGAATCTACATCATTTGATGAGTTCGTTAGAGAATATTTTCCTCAGAACAGTGTTCATGAAGTCAAATTCAGTGATTCTGAAGCATCAAATTGGTTAAACATAACAATCTTCCGTTGCTAAGGGTCAGATTTAGTAACAATTCTTTCCACAATATACATGAATGAGTTAGAAAATGGACTTGCTTCGAAGGTTGCGAATTTTGTTGAGGACACGAAAATCGAAGAAGAAATTATTGCCAAAGAAAACTGCGGATCTGTCGAAAATGACCTTCATAATTTAGTAAAGCAGAGTCAAAAAAAAAAAAAAAAAAATGGCGGTTGAAATTTAATACAGAGAAATGTAAAATAATGTAATCTGTCAGGCGACAAAAAACTTATGAGTATTGCATGTTCGAAACCCCACTGACTACAATAAAAGACCAGAGTTAAAAGATCTTTTGAGTAACGAGCTGAAAAACTGTAAACAGTGTACAGCAGTTAGAGATAAGGCAAGCAAAATGCTCCATTTCATTGCAGGAAATTTAGATCACAACACGAAATACTCTCAGAGCTTTACATGACACTAGTTAAACCACATCTGCAGTGCTGTGTACAGTAATGGTCTCTAAACCTAATCAAGAACGAACTGAAACTCAAGACAGTGCAGCTTCGATACATAAAAAGTATGCCATCACTGCAAAATTTGCACCACGAAGAACGACTAAAAGCACTAAATATACTTTCTACAAAAAAATTAGTAAATGAATAAATAAATAATGACTACTCGGAGACCTAATACAAGTATTTAAAATTCATATTAACTTCGAAAATGTCAGATATGATATTCTGATCGAAATACAGAACGATTCTGCGACTAAGAATAATGGGATGTAGTTCAGAGGTCAGAGGTGCAACACTACCATAGGGAAAAGTTACTTTACTGTTCACGTGGTAGAACAGCAAAATAAGCTACCAGCAAAAGTAGGCAGTGGATGAAAACATAAATACATTTATTACGAGCGAGCGAACGCCGCGAGCTAGGCGATGTTTACTTTCAACTGAGAAATAAGCGGCCCGACACGACCCGACTTGGCCCGACACGACACTGCCCGACCGCGATGGTTTTCAGAGGCTAATAACTTTTCTACTGTGTGAGATAGAGAAGAGAAATTTTCAGCAGTCGGTCGATACACTCAATAAATTTTGTTTTTAGCTATATATTTACTCAAGAGACCAAAGAAACCCCCTTGGAATCCCAGCTTCCAAGGGAATGTATCGAGGGCTTCAATTGACATGCCTCACTATGAAATCGAACAAAAAAGGTTTCCTATTGTAACATTACGTTTTCTTGCTTGAATTATAACAATTAAATATCGTATATTACGCTCATAATTTTACATGAACGTTTATTCTGTGTTTAGGCGATGAAATCAGCAAGGGCAATTGCCCCATTTCTGGGCTTTATCGTTTGATCAGTAGCCAAGCATTTACCAACGCAGTTCGTTGACACGGCAAATCAAGAAGAGGGAACTGAACATTGCGCGTGCGATAAATGCTACGGCGCCTCGCTATATGCACATCCAGAGAGAAAATATGTGAGAGAGAAAAAGTGAGAAACGAAATATTTTAGCGCAATTATTCTTCTGTTATTGTTCAACTACCTCACCAGGAATGTTGAAAACTTACACCAAGATGAAAATAAGATGATAGGCGTATGTACTAACGCTTGCTCGTTCGTCACGCGCTCACAAAGCGCACTTTACTGGTAATACAACTACACAAGTATTTCGAAACTAAAGCTCCCCCCCCTCCCCCAGTGAATTATATGCCAGTATGCTTATGTTAATGACCAATAGTCCTCTTGCTATCTGTATTTCTCATGTACTTCTGTGTAAGCCTGGCTGGATCTAAAGTGACACTGACGAACTTGAGTGGCCATTATTGGTTCTGAGAGCTCTGAAGGAGCCTGAACTGACTGACCGACAGCCGGATCGATTAAGGAGGACCTAAATGGAGCAAGTTAACCCAGATGGACCTACTGAACCTGAAGGAGCTCACTGGACATGGAGGAACTCAGCTGGAGCTGAAACGCCCTAAACTGACCGAAAATGACCTAACTAGACCGAAATGGATGCTATGGGTCTGACTACACAAAAAGTTGCATTTAAGACTCTGGCTGATTCTAATAGACCACGAACGACCTTGAATAAACATTAATTGTCAAACCAAGGCGAGAATGCAGAGGAACTGAATGAGAATCAAATGGCTCCGTGGATCAAATTGGACCTTGGTGCCCTAAACTAGTCTTAATGGTCGAAAATTGACCAGGCTGGACCTGGGCTGGCAAAGAACGACCCTCACTGCTATGGCTGCGTCTGTATGTGGCACATTTAATATAAAAGATTGAATAAAGCCATAACTAAATTTATACTGATTTGGCCACTGAACTAATTTCTAAGTAGCTTGCGCTGGAAAATTAGCTGTTGTATTCTTCTGACGACGGTAATACCAATTGTACTATACATACCTATCTCAACAACCCTCCACCATACGTCCTATCATCCTTCAAAAAGGCGAAACGATACAGTGACGCAGTAATTGAGGGAGTTACAAAATGACAGAGGCGCGGTATGTGGCCGTCCTGGTGGGTGCAGCAAAACGATGATGATGATGATGATGATGATGATCGGAAATAACCTTCATATTATTTTATTCTGCGAAGGGGAGGACTCTTACAGCGAAGGGGAAAAAAAAAAAAAAAAAAAAAAAAAGAAGGTAAAGTCGGTTGGCTGGAGTGGGCACTTAGACTTGCAAGGGCCTCACATGCAGAAGGAAATGATGTTACTTTCCACAGCCTTCCCGTGCCCATTTCCTCTTCCTCACAGATCCAGTTCTCTCACCTTTCAATTCATCGCCCTCTTAGACCTTTCCCTTCATTCTTTTGTTGCCCATTAACCTCTCAGATCTTGCCCATTACCCTTCCTTTTATCACCCCCCCCCTCATCATTTCCTCGCATATTTTCCTCCCTCTTTTCCCCCTCCTCCCTTCCCCCTCAGCGCACCCTGTCACCCCTCCTCCTTGCCATTCCCGTTCAGTCTTCCCCTTCCTATCTCCTTGACCCTTACCCAACTCCCTCTCACACATGCTTTTCTACCCTTGTCTTTAGCTGATAGAAAAGTTTTGAGAGTTATAATCTTCCCTACACCAAACATCCACGAAAGAACCAAGAAGTCAGTGTTGCTATTTGTTTTTCTTTGTAATCATTTGTACACGCCTTTTCCCCCCCTCTTCCCTCTCACTCTTTTCATCCCAAAACCTGTACCCTTCGTCCTGACGCTTCTTCTCCCCCAGGTCTCTCCGCTGCCTCTCATTTCTCCTTCCCCAAGTCTCTCCCCTTCCCCTTCATCCTAAGTTCTTTCCTCACACTTCCTCCTTTTCTTCCATGACTTTCACCTTTCACTCCGTCTCCCCTTCAGTCCCTCCAGTCCCATCTCTTTTTATCACTCAATCAGCCCATCCCTTTACAGTTCACCAGATCACATTCACTGGAGCACCTATTCATGCAGTGTGAGTCTTTAAGAGCATGAAAGAAGAAATGCGAGAGGAGTACTCAGAGTGATACTATAGAAGTGCAAATGCTGATATATAGAACAATGGGAAATGAATATGAGTAAAATATGGAGAAGGAATCATGCTCTTTGCAATGTAAACTAATGAATGTAAAATTTTTGGCAGATAGTGGCTCAAACCTAATATCTTAGATACTGACTTGAGAGAGGTTTCACAGTAAGCAGGACGCCTTCTTGATTGCACCAATATCCTCACTCCAATTGACTTTTAGTCTTCCTAATGTCTTTATTTTCCCCTGTCATATTACTCCCAACATTTCCACATGGTGCTTTTTTCCTTCGTTACCCTCACCATATCCAGTTGCGGCTGTGGAGAGAAGCCTACATTTTACGAGTACATCACCTATCAGACATCTTGCCATTTTTGATGTCACGCACAGCTGATATCACTAGTCCGTGGTACAGTGGGTAGAACATTATTATATGACAAACTGTAATGGATATCTCAAAGCTGTAGTTCAGTACATTTACTGAACGGTCTGAAACAACATCATACTGGAGGTCAGAGTATGGCTTTAGATAATCTTTCCCTCTCTATCTATCTATAAATGCTAATAAATTAAGTCTCTTTATCAGGAAATTCTGAACACATGTGTACACTTTCAACCCATTCTTTTCAACCGAACGTTGCTGAGGAGATCAATGGGACTGGAGAGTCTTTTACCATTATATCCTGATTTGTTTTGTCAGAGTAAATCCCATGGCCCTAGTCCACCAGCCGCTAACCATGGGACGGATCAATAGGTCACCCGTAGTCTATTGGTCCTATCTACAGTAAGCTTGTGAAATCCGGACCTTTTATCTAAATATCCCTCCTCTCTTAGACCCAGAATCACTCTACTTGTTTTTCTTTCTGCCTCTTTTTCCTTTACCTCTTCCCTAACCCCTTCCATCTGTCTTCGTTCCTATTCCATTTTTTTTTTTTTTTTTAAGTCACTTCCTCTCTCTCTCTCCCCTTTCCTTTACTTCTTTCCTAACCCCTTCCATCTGTCTTCGTTCCTATTCCATTTTTATTTTTTTACCGTCACTTCCTCTCTCTCTCTCTCTCTCTCTCTCTCGCATCTTCAACCGGAGGACAACATTTAAAACCGCTACTTCCAAACAGGTTTATTTAGGGCAGAAGAGGTTTTTCCAAATTAGTTCTGTATATATATATATATATATATATATATATATATATATATATATATATATATATATATATTAAAAAAAAAAAACAGTACGAGAGGTCTTCACCAGTTTGAAAAAAGAAAAACAATCCAAAAGCGACAAGATTAAATAACAAGAAGGACGTGCGTGTAGTATAGGGGATAACGAATTTCTCTTTATCCTTTGCAACTTGCTGTTCTAACCCTTTAGCTCATGGAAGGGTCTATATTTTGTTCCTGCTACATTGAGACTATTTTTTTTTTTTTTTTTAAACTAGGAAATATCTCTCACACTGTCATCCTGAGGGGGTTAATGAAAGTGATAATGCGTGTTCTCGAAATCTATGTTATTAACCTAAACCATGGGAGACATTTAAAGTTATTTCTTGTAGTATATCCTTTTATGTGATGAATGCTTTTGCACTCGGTCGGTTTTGCCGATGACTGTTAAACACAGACATAGCCAGTACAGCACCTCGACCTCACATGCATCAGCCATTCTATAGACACCCCTTCCCATTTCCTATTTCACCAGCATGGGGATAGATTAATTCTGGATATCACTATCCTTCCGAGGAGAAGGTCCGATCCTGTATTCGACCTAATAAGGGCTAATATAGATACAGATATATAATGTCTCTAATTCGATAAGTCGGTCCGCAGCTTAATAAAATCGTCAGACAGCATTAATAAAATCCATGGATATGGTTTCTAGACATCAGCCCCATCGCTGATTACGTAAATCTACTCAGTACCTATAGTCTGCCCATTTTAACTTACACTAAAATTACAGTTTATCTTGAATGTTAAACTGTAACAAGAATTTTACACAAGAATTATTTATGTTGTTAGTCACTAAGAAGCGTTACGGAAAGGATACAGAGCAGCAGTGTTGTCCTATCCTATCAGTGGGATTAATGAATATTGTTTCCCTACCCTTGCCTGCCTAGTCGAGCAGATCCACCGACCTCAGGCAAGCAACCACCTTCTTCTGGTAGTCAGTGCCTCGCGAAGGTCGAAACAAGGTCCTTCCAGGAGGCGAGGTGCAGGGAAAATGCAGTAGTTATAACCCCCATGAGGAGGAGCTATGTATAGGAGATATGAAGGAGTAGGAGTTTCAGCCTGGGCTTTGACTGCTTAGTAAATTGGATGAGTTGCCCTGTGAATGTTGAGCAAGGCCAGTTACAGGGTCTTGGCCCCACTTCAGTCCCATGATAGTACGGTACCTCCTGGGACAGTGGTAATCACCCACCTACAACCTTTTTGGTCTGCCAGCGGATGCTACACCTTGCCTAAGGCTCTCCTCGGACTCTGCAGGGCAGGGACAACCATATTTCCCGAGATGGATACATGCTCTGGCCGCGTAACCCAGAGCAGCGAGAAAAAAAGCTGCGAACGGTATACAACACGAGCAATAGCTTGAATTTCCGCTTAGGAGTTAATGTTAGTAACTCCCCAGGTCACCTAGTGTTATCTCTTGGTCCATAGTTCTACTCACCCACTAAACTGTCTATGGGTAGGTAAGCTTCACAAAGAGCAGAAGGCTGTTACCCAGTGTTAAGGTGGTACTTTGAAACTCTGCTAGGTTGCACCAGCAACAGTCCGCGATGGCACACTTTGGAAAAGCTTCAAACTACCAACAAGTGGTCTTCACTCGATGTGAAATCTTGCTGCGATATCATTTCAGTCAAGAATATCCGCAGAGAGTGAGCTAAAATTGTCTGAATTAAAGTTGTGAATGTTTACACAAGACCCTAGTTTTGACGGTCATTCGTACAGTATCTGCAGATGTTAGAAATGATGTGCCTACATTCCACATTCCAAAGTGTCGGTAGCAACGCTGGATAGATAATGTAAGCATTATCACCACGTCATGTTGTAGATCTTATTGAAAAAAAAAAAAAAAAAAAAAAAAAGAGAGAGAGGGGGGACTTGTTCATTCATTGTCGCTCTTAGTTTCCATGATACGGCCCAGAGCATCGTATTTTATGTGGCATAGGAGGCTTCGTTGTGCATCCTTCTTAGCTAATGATATTGAATACTTTAGGCAATAACCTTTTGTATGGTTGTACTATTATTTTTCGTCGTAATAATTATCCTAAGCATACAAGGGGATAATGGGGAGTTATGGACAGAATAAGTCACTAAAGAAAGTGAATACGGGTCCTCGAAGCTACTGAAACTGTCTGAAGAGTGTATTCAGACACGAAATGATACAGCACAGGCAATAAACCACACTGATAAAATATGAAACGGGAGGTTCCGTTCCAGCCACAGTCATTAGCATAATTTCTTCCCGTTGGACTCCCGTGTACGATGACGTAATAGCATAATTCTACCGACAATAGGGCTTAAATTATGTCATTACTTTTCCCATCTCCGGCCCAGATTTTCTCTTCTTCCCCTTCTCACCCTCTTCCTCCTCCTCCTCCTCCTCAGCATCCCGTCTCCCTTCCCATCACCCTATCTCCTCCATCCCTCTCACCGTCTTCCATGTATCTATTTTAACCTACTTGTTCCTTCCCTTTCATTCTTTTTCTCCTCCATTCCTCTCACCCTCTTCCTTCCTTCCCTCTCATCCTCTCTCCTGTCATCCTTTCACCTTTTCTCCTTCCATCCTCTTTCTGTGTTGTATCCTGAGATTTTTGTCTCTCTCCTAACCTTCATTCGTCCCCTGTCTGTCCCCTCCCACCATCTAACCCCCATTCGTCCCCTTTCTCCTCCCCCCTCTCACTCTCTCCCCTTCCTCACTTCCTCTCTCTGACCCAGTTCCCACGTGCGTTTGTCTACCGATCGTTACACCTCTGTCCTTCCTCACCCATTGAGTTGGTGCTTAGTTATTTTAGCCGTCTTTTTAATAATCACTTAGAAGCCAAACATTATGTAGAGCATTAGTAAAACCACTAAAGTTTAAATGATGAGAAACTGTATCGCATCATATTTACTTGTAGGTAGTTCTCTGATTTGAGCTCTCTTCTCCCCTTTCCTCTTCCCTCCTTTCGCCTCTCTTTTCCCTCCTTCCATTTCTGATCTCTCTTCCTTCTCTTCTAACGCTTCTTCTCTCTTACCACCTTCCTCCCTAACGTTTCTCCCTTCCTCTCCCTTCTCCCACTTCCGCTCTCTTCCCTCCCTTGCCCCGTCTCCTCCCTCTTCTCCTCATTCCCTCCTCCTCTTCTCTTCCTCTCCCGTTTCATCGTCCTTCTCTCTTCTCAACCTTCCTCTCTCTTCTCACTCATCTCTCTTCCCCCCCCTTCTCCTTATATCTCTCCTTTCTTCTTTCTGTTCCTCTTCCTTCTCATCCATCCTTTCTGTTTTCCTTCTTCCTCCCTCTTCCACGCGTTTTCATTTCATCCCCTCTTTTCCTGTTTAGCCCTTTTCTTATCTTCCTCTTTTCTTCTTTTACTTTCCACTCCTTTCCGTCCACTTGTCTCCATCCATCATCTTCGCCTTCCCATATTACTTCCTTTCTCTACACTCATCTCTCTGTTTCCCCTTCCGTCCCATTCCCCCTCCCCTCTATTTCCCCCTACCCTCGTTAGCAGGACAATGCGAGGAGGCGGAGAAACAAACTCTCCTGATTACCCCTCCACAACGGGGAGAATAGGGAAATTAAGGAGAGGGGAATTAGGGGAGAGCGAGACAGAGAGGACACTGGAATAAAGAGAGAGAGAGAGAGAGAGAGAGAGAGAGAGAGAGAGAGAGAGAGAGAGAGAGAGAGAGTTTAACAGAACACATGAGGTGAAGACAAAGGGAAAGAGGGGAAATCCGGGGCGAGGGGGGATAACAGGAAATGAGCGCTAAAACGAGGGGTTCAGAGGAGAAACTAGGCTATAATCTAAACATAAGAAGCAAGGAGAGAGGAAACAGCTTATGCATCATTAGGGCTGTACAGAAGCTTTGCGAACGTGTGTGTAGATTTGGGTGCTGAGAGTGATGTATAAATGATGTTAATAATGATAATTAGAGTGAGACCGTAGAATAGATAGGAGGAGTAAGGATGCTTATATTACAAATAATATTCCCTCGTCACAAGTAATTATAATAATAATAACAATAATAATAATAATAATAATAATAATAATACCTAGAATGCACTCAGAGTGCCCATACCTCCGCCAATGCCTTCCGGATTCAGATCCACAATTTATTCAGTTCCTTCTTGCCCCATGGCCCACCCTTCCACAAAATTTCATTGAAATTCACTGAGGACTTCAGGAGATATCGGGTGGAGAAACAAACAAAGAAACAGACAGGTTAATACATAACCTCCCCCAACTACGTTGCTGGAGGTAATACAACTACTACTACTACTACTACTAATAATAATGATAAACAGCAACAGTGTAGAGGCCCCAGCTAAGGCTACAAGTCCCCCAATTAAGGCGAGAGTGATTAACCTTGCTAGCACCTTGATGATATTTTGTGACAAATAAAGCCTAACTGCCAGGTGGCAGGAAACCTTCCTGAGCCGCATACACGGTAACAACATTAATAATAATAATAATAATAATAATAATAATAATAATAGTAATAATGTCAGCATTGATAACCACAATTCTTTGCTGAATTATCACAACACCGCCCTTAATAATTCCCGCAATGACCTAATCATTACTCAGACAATCACAGAACCACCCCAAATTTACCCCGAATAATCACGACACCGCCCTCGAATAATCATCTTGTTTCCGCTTCATCTTCCACTCTCCCTCCCTCTAGTCTCCAGTTAAGCCCCCTTCAGGATATCGAACAGTTCCAAAATATACCGCATTACCACAAAAGCTCCCAGAATTGCCACAGCATCATTCCTTTCAGTGATCAGGCTCTCCCGATTTCGAACAGTCACAACACCGTCTCCAATTATTTCACATTTCCGAGTAATTCCAGTCTCGAATAATCCTCACAACATTTTGAATAGTCACAGCCTTGAGTTATCAGTAATGTCCCTAAGGTCGGCGTCATCAGATCTCCCTTCATCCTTCGGCCTCCCCCGGGTCTTGTGTCGCCACCATCTTCATCCTCCTCATGACTCCTCACCAGTGGAGTTCAGAGCTGAAGAATATCGTCTCGTAGTATCTGAGGAAAAAACACTGTTGAAAGGTTTAATATCCCTCTCTTGTCAGTTTGCTGCTCCGTTCTTCTTTCTTTCGTTCTCACATATTATTCATATTCTCTCTCTCTCTCTCTCTCTCTCTCTCTCTCTCTCTCTCTCTCTCTCTCTCAATCAGCTTATATCTCTCGAATCATTTTGTGTATTGCTTGCTTTTACATGGCAACGTTTTCTCACTGTCCTTTTCTCCCCTTTTCAGGCAACTTAATTACATTCTTTTTTGATGTTTCTCAGTGTGTGTGTGTGTGTGTGTGTGTGTGTGTGTGTGTGTGTGTGTGTGTGTGTGTGTGTGTGTGTGTGTGTGTGTGTGTGTGTGTGTGTGTGTGAGAGAGAGAGAGAGAGAGAGAGAGAAAAAAAAAAAAACTTTACTCTGTCTTGTCTTATTACTTCTATATTCTCACACTCTCTTCTCATATGCTTTAAATTCACACATTTATCAGTAGGCCATTCCTATTCCTTCTTATTTTGTCAGCATCACCCCCGCTTAACTTGTGTTTCGTATCTTCTCATCTCATCTCATCTCTCCTCTATCTTTTCTCAGGTGATTTTTTTCCTCCAGGTCGGTCAGTATTCTTCATTCTTTGCCTGTGACCTTTTGGAGGTTGTCTCACAGTCTCAGTGTGTTGCACATTTCCCCTTTTTCTTTCGAACTCGTTTCCTTCTGTTTCCGTTTGTTTATTTATTTGTGGACTGGTTTACTCATTTCTAGATCATCTTTCTTACACTGTCATATTTTCCCCCTTCTTCATATAATCTTTCATCTCTTCGCATACATCATTCCTAATTCCCCGAGCCAAGTGACATAAATTTAGAACATTTTTTTTTGGTATTGGGAAACGATTTAATTATGCTTAAGAGAGACTTCTTAGAAATAGAGGCGTTAAATATCTACCTTCTTTAACCCTAAAGTGTGAGAGGTTCGTAAGTTCAACAAAACTGTCATGAGGTGGCAGGAATAGACACACACATATCGTAACTAAACTGAACCACAGGCTTACTACGTGGCACGTTAACCTCCCAACATGCGTTTGCCCCAAGTCTGATTTCGAATCGAGTCATGGCAGACATTAACACTTAGGTTTAATCCTTCGCTGCAGTGGTGTGTTTATAATCCACGTCGTTGGTGTGGCAGATACGGGAAAAATGGGATGCTGTCACGAGCTGTTTTGACCTGCTTATATTAACCAAACATGTTTAAATTTTAGACGGTCCAGGACTGGAAGGAGAGCGAGTTAATGAGGAGGTGTTTTGTGTGGTCGACGAGCGTGGTTCGCCCAGGCAGGCGAAAGGCTGTGTTTCAAATGGCTGACACACTACGTGCAGGACGAAGTTTTGGTGGTGAATTTCGTGCTTTCTAACACTAGAAAAATCAATCGCAAATTTTCCATTTTAAGGACACTTGTTGCACTGTACTATGGTTTGGTCGTAACCTACAGGAGAAAAGTCACAAGAGCTAGATGTGCTACGTGAACGTAATAGTAATCGATGTGAAAACACAATGTTTTCCGTATAATTTTTGCATATTCAGCTAAAACATCACTTATCATTTAATTACTACAAAGTTACATACAAGGTACTGAAGGAACATAATTACAGTGTTGCCACATGAGATAAAATTTTTTAATATTTGATTTCATAAAAAATAGTCACATAATTACTTATTTTTCTCTCACGTGTTAAAAGTTATGTACTTGCAAGGTAATATTCTGTCTCTGTAAGTACTTATCTTCGGTCTTATAAAATTATAATAATCCAGAATAAGTAGTAAGCATTACTTTCGCCTTTACTAGTGCGTAGCAAAGTAAAATGCAGTATACCTCACAATGTTCTCAGTACTCATAATTACACTAATTGTTTATTTTCTTACCTCCTAAACTAGAATATTTACATTTATTTACAAACTTTCCCGAGACTTAGAAGCTTTCAGAGGATTGGCAGGCATGGTAGAACTCTACCATACAAAGGCCGACCTTGCACTCAGCACACATAGTTAGTCGTAACTTCTTCCTCATGTTTACTTTGTGTTTCTTTGCAAATTATCACTAAAAGTATCGCTTATTACTGTAAGCCACTTATTAGGTTCTGAAGTATCATATTTACACAGAGCTGCCAAATGAGAGAAAAATGTAGCACTGGACTCCACCAGAAAGAGTCGTTTATTTCCTTATTTTTCTACCATTTATTATTAGTTATGCACTTACAAGATTATTTTCTGTCTATGTAAGTACTTATCTCTGGACCTATAGAACTATAACAATTCAGAATTAAGGCGTAGTGAATCATCTTGAATTTGGCTAGTGTATAGTGCAGTGCAATGTTACTTACACTATCACATAAAATTTTACTTTGTTATATATAAAAACAGCATTTTCACACATATGTACATTATTTCTTCAAACAGAGGAGTGGTGTGCTTAACCCTCAAACGCCGGGCTATTTTTAATGCAGTCATCACCTCGCTACAGATAATTTCCTGGAAGTTGCATGTTTTGAAACCTTAATATCTCAGAAAGTATAGCACTTAGGGAAGCGGATTAAAGACCATATTATTTAACAACTCTTGCTCTTCCGAATGATAGTTTCCCCAGGTCTGTAGGTCGTTGCGTTGATGAGTATTGACGTGAAAAAGAGAACTAATTTTCGGCGTGAGAGCGGATGTGTTCATGTGACTGCCCGTGGCACCGACTATGGCTTTGCCCTCAAGGCGATAATATCTTCACTGCTAGATAAACAAGACACTGTTGTATCCAAGGCATGCCTTATTGCACTATCAATGAGCTCTTTTCTAGTATCCTAGGAAAGAGACTTGGCAGGGGTGGATGATGTAGTTGTCACGGGGTTTTTAATAATATCACGGTATTTTTAAAAATATATGCTTAAATATTTTTTTAATTGATATTAATATTCAATAATATTAAAGAGCAGGGACAATGATTGTCTTGCTACATCAAGCAATGATTACTTTACGCTGGCCTGCTTCGCACGATTCTCTCAGAACGAGAATTTATAAACTTTCTCAACAGTACACAGCAGAGACTAATTACTCACAAATGCTGAATTACTGTACTGTTAGCCTCTGGAGAAAGTTACTTCACCCCTGACAATAAATAACTAATACTAATAATAATACCAGGTTCTTGCTGATGCTTTAACTCCTATCTGGCACAACGGATTTTAAGTTAATACAACAAGACTGGTCTAAGTACCAGTTATGAAGGCAAATGTTTATGCAAGCTAGGAGCTATATGGAAAATAAGCTTAATTTGGAGAAATGAAACAAGATTTTACTTTACATTGAGCTCAAGAAAAAGAACTGTTAAATTTATTAATCACAAAAAATAAATTTAACGTTACAATTCAAATCAATTAAATGAGACGCACTCACTCACTCACACAAAGGCTAAATACTTACGCCTAGGAAAAACACCTTAACTAAGCTCTTAAAACTAGGATTATACAAAAGGAAATACCGGTCGATGAATGCTATGTATCACCCGGGGGGTGGGAGGACTGGATTAACTGTGAAGTGGAGTTTGGGTACTAGCTGACCTCTCACACTGCTGGCACAGGACCTCTCTCCGTCACAGCAAACACTAGACTCCATTCAAATGCATTGTATGGGCAGGACGCACAAGCCACCAGAAGAGGGCGTGGCTAACGGTTTAGGCAAGCAGAGGCGAACGATAAAGAAACAATTGTATCGCTCAGTAGAGCACTTAGTGACGTGCATTAAATCGGTCACCCCTGAAAGCGACAAATGCTTTGAAAAGTATACTCCGAAATGGAGGGAGAAACGGTTAGCTGAGCGATACACAGTGAGTTTTCCACTAATAGTTCGTGGCTTCTCACAAAAGGGAAATGTCGCGAATTGATTCGTGACATTACGCCCTTACAAAGTTAAATTTTTTCCTTATGGGAAAAAATTTGTGGATATATATATATATGTACACATCCTAAGTAATTCGCACAAGATGCACACTGTGGTGTGTGTGCTATCCTGCTACAGGAGAAAGTCGCAGTCGCCAGTGAGCGAAAAAACCTCGTATTTACGTTAATAGAAGCAAGCTTGAGGGAAAAACTCCGTGACGACGGTGAAAATCCTGTACTCAGGTCAAACTGAGCGAAAATTCGCTACATTTACACTGACAACTAATTGTTGTGTAGCGTGGTGTATGTAATACACGGTGTAGGTGTGACAGTTGTAGTGTAACTGTACCTACGTGTAAAATGACACAGCAAATAATAATATGGCGACGACGAAGGCAGAGAAGAGGCGGCAGTGTGCGGCAGACGATCAGCTGGCCCGCACAGCAAAACTGCTACCCCCATTGCTGAACCTGCAAAACCAATTGAGGTGGAGCATCAAAAGTGTCAATGAGACAAAATTTTATCATGTTACAATTACTCTCTCTGCCTAGCAGTCAGTGCTACGACGTACATTCGAGGTCGCCATTAATTATAGCACACGATTATGGTCGGCAAGTTGAGAATCCTTGTGCAAACTTGGGTCTTCCATAGCCTCAAGTCGCCTCTGCGGAGTTCTCTCTTCCCCCTTAACCTACAGTACACGTGTATGTACAGGCCCTGGACATACTGTCCTGTGAGGCCAACAAGTGAGACGTCAGGTCTACACTTTTGACTGGGAACCAGGCTAGTCCTTGGATTACTCAAATCTCTGAGGATGCCTATCATGGAACCCAGCATACAACAACTGCCCATGTTAGTCAGCAGTTAGTAGGCGAGACATCAGGTCTGCACCTACGTTATCACTTCCCTTGATGTATCTCACAACAAGGTTAAACTGCTGTAAATACAGTGTCCAGCGTGTCAATCTTGCATTAGCCGTCTTGGTCGTGCTAAGACTAGTGAGTGGCATATGGTCAGTTTCCAGAACAAATGATGCCCCAAATAAATAATAATAATATTTTTTAACACCATCAACCACAGCCAAGAGTTCCTTCTCAACAGTACTGTAATTCCTCTCGGCGGGTTTTAGCCTACGGCTGTGGTATGCCACTGGGAAGATTCCACCTTCCGATTCCTGCATCAATACAGCACCTACTCCATCTTGTGAAGCATCAGTGCGCAGTATGAAAGGTTTGCTGGAATCAGGCAACTGCAAAATGGGCTCCTTGCACAACATATTCTTGAGGGTGGCAAAAGATCTCTCTTGCGCTTCTCCCCATTCAGTGGTGTTTGGAGCATATTTCCGTAGCACTTCGTACAACGGTTGGGCAATGAGAGCAAAGTTGGGGATAAAACTCCTATAATATCCCACTAGGCCAAGAAATGCCCTAACCTGTTTCTTGGTCACGGGTCTCGGGGCTTCTTTAACCTTCCTGATCTTGTCACCCTGACACCTGCAGTGATTGTTGCCAACAATATGACCGAGGAACTCCACCTCACTGTGAGCAATCTTGCATTTGCTAGGCTTCACAGTCATGTTGAAACTCTGGAGTCTACTGAAGACAATTTCCAAGAGTCTGAGGTGCTCCTCCAATGTGGCGGAATGAACGAGGACATCATCAACGAACATCTCTACTCCTACAATACCATGGAGCACTTGTCTCATGGCACGATTGAATACTGCTGGGGAATTGGTAAGTCCAAATGGGAGGACTTTATACTGGTACAACCCCCTAGGAGTAGCAAAGGCAGTGAACTGACGACTCTCAGGATGAAGGGGAATCTGGAAGAATCCCTTCGCTAGGTCGAGCTTCGTGAAATATCGTGACCCTGCCAGCTTGGAGAAGATGGCAATATGGTCACCCATTGGCTCAGCATCCACTTTGGTGATTGCATTGAGCCTTCTATAGTCGCCACAAATCCTGACTCCACCATCTTTCTTGCGGACTACTACCATCGGACTACAGTATGGAGATGAGGACTTTTCGATAATGCCTGCAGTCTCCATGTCAGCAATTTCCTTATCTACTGCACCCTGTAGTCGCATGGGAATCGGATATGGCTTAACCTTAATAGGAGCATTGCTGGTCAACTCAATTTTATGACACGCAACCTTTGCAAGTCTAGGTTGGTCTGAAAAGACATCAGCATACTGACAGAGCAGTGACCATAAGGCATTCTGGTCCCCTACTGCTAAGTCAGGGTTAAGTAAAACATCTCCGACAGTCTCTTCCTGATGGGACTGAGCGGTTAAGGGCTCGTCATCATGGTCATCAGCTGGGATCACCGCAGCTGCCCCGGTTTCTTCCAGTGGCTGGTCACTATCATCAGTTACTCGTAGGCCAGTCTCCTCGGGGTCTGACTCATGATAAGCCTTCAACATGTTAATGTGGAACCTTTTACGAAGATTCCCCATCTGTATTATGTAGTTGAGGTCTGAAATGCGCTCTACTACATCGAATGGACCCTTCCACTGCGCCAACAACTTGTTCTGGGCAGTGGGGAGTAATACCAAGCATTTATCGCCTGGACTAAACTTCCGAAGCTTTGCCTTCTTATCGTAATAAGCCTTTTGAACTTCACGCGCCTTGATCAGTTCTTCCTTAGCTAACTCGCACGTCGACTGGAGGCGGTCAGCCAAATCAAGGACGTAGGTGTAGTTGGTCTTGACTTCAGGGTCGGGTTCTTCATCGTCCCATAACTCACGAAGGACTTGAAGTGGGCCCCGGACCGACCTCCCATACACCAGTTCAAAGGGTGAGAATTTCAATGAATGCTGTAGGGCTTCTCGATAAGCAAATAGAAGAGGAGCAATGAACTGCGGCCATTCCTTTGGCTGTTCGGCGGTCGTGCGCCTCAACATCTTCTTGAGAGTTCCATTGAACCTCTCACACAACCCGTTACACATGGGATGATACGGCGTAGTTCGTAAGCCTCGGATGGACAGCAACCTGAACGTTTCATTCATCATTGCCGAAGTGAACTGCGAACCCCGGTCGCTTAAGACCTCCTTAGGGATACCTACACGACAGAACACTTCAATTAATGCCTCAGCAACAGTGACGGCCTCTATATTCTTAAGGGCCACGGCTTCAGGCCACCGTGTGCTGAAATCAACTATAGTGAGGATATACTTTGATCCATCACTAGCCCTAGGAGAGATTGGCCCAACTATGTCAACTGCTACTCTCTCGAACGGTTCAGAGATTATGGGCATTGGCTTCAATGGTGCAGGACGGACACGTCCCCGGTCAGTGGTACACTGACACACATCACAGGAACGTACGAGCCTCGTTATTTCCCGTCCCATTCCTGGCCAGAAAAAGTCAACATGGATGCGGTCAGAGGTCTTCTTTTGACCCATGTGACCTCCCATCGCTGAACAGTGACCTAATTCAAACACTGCTCGGCGATACTTTGCAGGAACGACAAACTGCAGTCGAACCTCACCCTGGGGTGTCTGTGACTCACGGTACAGCCGTCCTCGCTTACGAAGGAACCTGGCTTGTCCTCCCCGTGAATACTTGATCACTTTACCCTCCAGCTTCTTGCGCACTGAGGCAAGTGTCGAGTCAGTCTGTTGCTCTTGGACAACATCTTGACTACGAATCAGATCTTGCGGCGTTGCGACGGTCAATGGAGTGACGCGATTTGGAGCCTTGGCCATGGCTCATGTTATCGCAGCAGCCGAAGTTTGAGTAGCAACATCTACGCACAACTATTTTTGATGCCAGCGATGTTGCCTAATATGAGGTCGAATAGAGGTTCTGGCATGACAACTGCAAGTGTCGTACCAGTATAAAATGGAGATGCCACCTGGATACGTGCCTCAGGGAACAATCTCGCTGATCCATCAATAAGTCTAACTTGGATCTGTCGACCTGTATACTCATCAGGCCGAACTAAACTCTGCTTAACAGAGCAACCTGAGGAACCATTGTCCCTCAGGACATTTACAGAAACACCTCCCACAGACCCTGGCTGAACAAGAAAGGCAGTGTTGTTGGTGGAAGGGTCTGAGGAGGTAGCAGCCAGTCATTCATGAGACTGCGGAACAACCGATGCAGCAAACGTGGCGCCCTGGGAACTAGGTGTCTGAGGAGAGTTCATGGTCGGAGGGGGACTTGTGAAGTGTTGGGAAGTACCTGTACTGGTAGAGATGGTACCACCGGGTACTTGTGGAATGAAGGCTGCATTTGCCTCCTGCCTCCGATACACTAATTGACCTGACTGAGGGTTACGTGGCTTGTCCTTGTATTGCTGCTGCTGCTGCTTGGGGAACTGCTGCTGGTTGGGGTGCTTGTTGTACCGCTTCCAAGCAGGCTGCTGTGTATTTTGCCCCTGGTCCTTCTGTGGTTTTGGACCTTGGCCATTACTCTGAGAACGGCCTTGGTGCTGGGATTCAATCTGAGACGGCTTCCCAGACTTGGCAGTATTTTTTCTGCTCCAGGTGTTTTGCTTACGAGCTTGATACCCGTATGCAGTAAAGAATGCGTCAGCCTTCTCTGCCATTTGGCTGGCATCTTTCACCTGGCTGATCTTAAGCTGTGCTATGAGCTCAGCAGGCCACGACCTCTCTAGCTGTGTACGCAGCATAAGGTCAATTATCCCCTCACGCGTGGAAGGAGTTTCATCTTTCTCCATCCACTCATTTAAGTAAGCTGTGAGACGATCAAGGAACTGAACAGCTGTCTCCTTGTCTTGGAGACGAGCTCGCATGAACTGAACTTTGGCGTCGTCTACTGAGAGACCATACGCCTTAATGAGTGCAGCTTTCATCATCTCATATGTGAGATTGTCTCCACGAATTCTGTGGAGAATATCGAGGGCGGGGCCCTCAAATAAACTAAGGAATTGGATCCGCTTAGCTGCCTCTTCTAGTTGATACATGTCTGCCATGTCCTCAAAACGAGCTATGTACGGCTCGATTCGCTCGCTTTCCTTGTATGAAGGAAGCTTGATGCGTGGGGTCGCCAGGACATGTGCAGGGGAAACGCTCATGGAGCTTGGACCAACTGCACCAGACGTGTCTGAAGCCAAGGAATCTCGCTTGAGCTTCATCATTTCATATTCGTGTTTTTCACGTGCTTCTCGCTCCGCACGTTCGTGCTCTCGTTCTCTCTCGCGTTGTTCACGCTCGTATTCGCGCTGTTCTCGCTCTTGTACTAGCTCGAGTTCGCGCTGTTTTTGCTCATGTTCGCGCTGTTGTCGCTCTTTTTCTAACTCGAGCTCGCGTTGTTTTTGTTCGTGTTCACGCTGTTCTCGCTCATATTCGCGCTGTTCTCGCTCGTATTCGCGTTGTTCTCGCTCGTATTCGCGTTGTTCTCGCTCACGTTCACGAGCGTCTTTCTCACGTTCTTGCTCGTAATTAAACCGTGAGAGAACGTAACTCTGAATTTTCTCTGGGTCAGTGAGACCCATATCTTTGGCTTCCTGTAAAAATACAGCTGTAGCCATGATGCTAGCTCAATTTACTAAGTAACCGAAACTGAGTACTGACTGCTTAGCGACGAATACTAATAAACACAAGTAAAGAATACAGACACAAGCTAGTGGTGACCAGTCTTATCTAGTCAACTGGCAAAGATTAAAGCAAAAATGCAAATAACTGAGAACTCAATAATTAACACAATGGGTACAGCGACT
Source organism: Coenobita brevimanus (assembly GCF_032717465.1). Classification (NCBI taxonomy): domain Eukaryota; kingdom Metazoa; phylum Arthropoda; class Malacostraca; order Decapoda; family Coenobitidae; genus Coenobita; species Coenobita brevimanus. The sequence goes on along the minus strand of NC_136976.1, from coordinate 6,645,012 downwards.
ACCCAGGAGCGAATAAAATCGTCTGGCGTTACCAAAAATAAAGTACTAAATAGAGTTAAGTACTCTACGGATTAATAAAGCAAAAATTCACTTGCTAAATTAACGGTAAACACCAGTAAACTTGTGCCTATAAACTTTAATTATAAATACCTAAATATGAATGAGTGAGCACTATCTCGTGAATAGCTTTAGGGCTAGGAGTTAATATCCTGGAATGAGGTCGCCAATTGTCACGGGGTTTTTAATAATATCACGGTCTTTTTAAAAATACATGCTTAAATATTTTTTTAATTGATATTAATATTCAATAATATTAAAGAGCAGGGACAATGATTGTCTTGCTACATCAAGCAATGATTACTTTACGCTGGCCTGCTTCGCACGATTCTCTCAGAACGAGAATTTATAAACTTTCTCAACAGTACACAGCAGAGACTAATTACTCACAAATGATGAATTACTGTACTGTTAGCCTCTGGAGAAAGTTACTTCACCCCTGACAATAAATAACTAATACTAATAATAATATCAGGTTCTTGCTGATGCTTTAACTCCTATCTGGCACAACGGATTTTAAGTTAATACAACAAGACTGGTCTAAGTACCAGTTATGAAGGCAAACGTTTATGCAAGCTAGGAGCTATATGGAAAATAAGCTTAATTTGGAGAAATGAAACAAGATTTTACTTTACACTGAGCTCAAGAAAAAGAACTGTTAAATTTATTAATCACAAAAAATAAATTTAACGTTACAATTCAAATCAATTAAATGAGACGCACTCACTCACTCACACAAAAGCTAAATACTTACGCCTAGGAAAAACACCTTAACTAAGCTCTTAAAACTAGGATTATACAAAAGGAAATACCGGTCGATGAATGCTATGTATCACCCGGGGGGTGGGAGGACTGGATTAACTGTGAAGTGGAGTTTGGGTACTAGCTGACCTCTCACACTGCTGGCACAGGACCTCTCTCCGTCACAGCAAACACTAGACTCCATTCAAATGCATTGTATGGGCAGGACGCACAAGCCACCGGAAGAGGGCGTGGCTAACGGTTTAGGCAAGCAGAGGCGAACGATAAAGAAACAATTGTATCGCTTAGTAGAGCACTTAGTGACGTGCATTAAATCGGTCACCCCTGAAAGCGACGAATGCTTTGAAAAGTATACTCCAAAATGGAGGGAGAAACGGTTAGCTGAGCGATACACAGTGAGTTTTCCACTAATAGTTCGTGGCTTCTCACAAAAGGGAAATGTCGCGAATTGATTCGTGACAGTAGTTAGCTACAGGTGGTGTAGACGGAATCAGACAAATAGGAACATGAATACATCATTGTACACCTGGCAGAAGCACGTGACAGACTAACTCTCGCCTGTGTGCTGTGGAGGGACTCCCTCCCTGCCCTTTGGTGCCAAGATGAAATGACAACTGGTTCAAATGGTGGCGGGAAGACATTTGCATGTATAGCTCCTACCTGGCGGCCATGTAGCACACTCATTGTGACGAGTATAAACGTTTCCCAGTAGACAGGGGTTAAAAACACTCTCAGAGCATCACTTTCATTTTCACTTGTGCATCACACATTACATTGTCACATGCCATTGTCTCTTTGTTTACTGTTACTCTAATTTTATAGTTTTTCATATGCAAAATTAGGATATTTATACATATTAACAATCTTATCTGACTCTTAGATGCATTCGGAGGTAGGGTAGCCACGGAAGCACCCTCCCAAACAAAGAACGACCTTGCACTCGACACACATAGTCAAATGTTCTTCAGTTTTAGCATTTTTCTCTCCTCACTTCCACATCCATTCCTTTGGAGTTGAGCTGTGCAACTTCGGTGGCTTGGTGCACTTCTTGTCTGCTAGGGTGATGGAGGAAGGGGAGTAGTTGGGAGAAACATGGCAACATCCTCACTCCATGGTGGCCACTGGATGACACATTGATGCAACACCTTAAGGCAGGTTGCATAGGGAGGAGCCACATAACTCAATCATTGAGTATGATCAGCAGTTTGGTGGGAATAAATCAGTGAAAATATGAAAATTTCCCTTGGTCGGCTGGAAGGACGGTTGCAGCCACCCTCGCAGTGTTTCTAGAAAAATGGTCACAGTCATCTCCATAGTCCTTACAGAAGGACCAGTGCAGTTTAAAGATCAGTAATACATCTCTTCATACTTTCTCCATGCCGATGACATAAACTGCCATAAAACAGAGCACATGCAACATTCTGTTTATAACATGCACTGTAATTACAGCAAAAGCTTTTTTTTTTTAATTTATACTTAGCCATTATAAGGTAGGATTGATTCTAGCCATCATTCTCCCACAGAGGACAGCGTCTGATCCTGCAACAGAACTCACAGAATTGTATTAATACGGTGAACTATAGTCTTTTCACTTAAAATTAGCCTTCATCTTGAATTTTGAGAGAGAGAGAGAGAGAGAGAGAGAACTGAGGAAGCGGGAGGGATGAAAGAGAGAATGGAACGAGGGGAGAGAGATACTGGAAGAAAAAGGAAAAAAGGTAAAGAGGAAAACGCGAGGAGAGAAAAAAGTAAACAAAAAATAAAAGGAAGGAGAACGAGGAAGCAATGAAGGAGTAAATCTTGAATGAAAGAAGAGAGATAAGAAGGGGAAACAGGAAGTAATGAAAGAGAGAATATGCAAATAGAGGGTTGAGAAGCAAAAACGTTGAGAGAGATAGAAAAAACGAGAGAAATGGAGAGAGAAAATAGAGAAAGAAGGATAAATACGAAATGGAAAAAAGAATGAAATTAAAAGAGGAAAGGGATAAAATGAAAGGGGGGGGGGCGGTATCGGCAACTGTAGAATGCAGTGAAGAAATGGCTGGAAAATGACGCAAGTTGGATCCCAGACTGGACCACGGATCTGTCTGAATATTTGAAAGTTCCTTATAACTGGCCTTACTGATCTCCCACAGACTCACTGATATTTGAAAAAAGTCCTGATACTGTTTTACATAATTCTGAGTGTAAATCCATGTACTCAGTACGACAATGGGTATTAATGCCGACAAGTCAAAGTGTATGGCGTACTCTGTAGAGGGTCTGTTGGGCCTAAGGGAATTGAATGACAGGTGTATGTACGGGGATAGACACACAAGGGTACAATTACATTTTTGCCTCTAACTTACTTGCATTGCCTATCATGAATATGTGAGCTGCCCAAACTGTCAAAGCAACTAAATAGTGTTTCATGCATTTTTTTTCTTTATTACTTGATTAAACAGAAGAGAAGTTTAATTTTTGCTCACTTTTAATGAGAATCTGTGTGTATTGTTTTTGTACAGACACTCAGTAATGTTGACTCATTTGTGCATTTACTCTGGCATCTGGCATACATATTTCTAGACCTTTTAGTGAAATATCCCACTTACCGATAATCATCATCTTACTGGATTCACGTCTTCACAGTGACACAATCTCTTCATAGTTTGTGTGTGTGTGTGTGTGTGTGTGTGTGTGTGTGTGTGTTGCCACGAGTCAGCGAGGAACAAAGCCTACCAACAAGGCCATCAGAACCGAGGACACAATATTAAAATTCCACCCAAAGACAAGACCAATTGCTAGGCCAAGACGAAATTATTGGCCCAAAACAAACTTTCCCTAAGCTTAACAACTGCCTGTAGGAACCTCCACCGACGATGATAAACAGCGGCCAGTAACTTTTAAACGGTCCAGAATGTTAGCAAACATATAGTTCTCTGTCTTCACCCGGGGCATTTAGGTGAGGCAACTGCTCCCCAGAGCCTCGTCCAAGACAGGAGAGGCAGCAAGAACTTGCTGCAATGTGGAGTTTCGGAGTTTGGGAGGGTGGAAGGGAGGGAAGTAAGCAGGTCGGAGGTCCATGGTGTTGGGATAGGAGTGGATTCTGCAGGCATGGAAGCGAAGATATGGGAACTACATGGAAGTGGGATTTGGTAGGGAAGTTTGAAGGACGTGGACGTTGTATGGGCATGCGTGACTCGACCGGGTTGACAGACTTGTGATGAACTGCCTCTGCAATGAAAGATTTCCTGTTTGGGTATACACTCAATCCACTCACTTGATGTATCAGAACCTACAGGTGACTGTACACAAGCTGACAAGCCAACTCTTATCATGCTTGTCAGGCCACTGTTTATCGGGATTGTGTGGTTAACCACAGAGCTGGGTTAAGAGGGAAAAAAATACTCACCTTCGTAACCAATATACGTTCGGTACGTACGAAAAGGAAGGCGGTGCAAAGATGCTGCAAGAGGACATGAAACCGTATTATTATTCACATTATTATACGTGTGCGAGACTTTGATATTACATGATTGTACAATGTCAAGTGGAAATGGAACTGTTAGGGAATGTGCGTGCTTAGGCTGCGTCGAGTGGATAGATAAATAACAGTTATTCGTGAAACATGTTGGAATAAGGAGTTTATGTAGAATGGAAGAGACAGCAGAAATGAAGATGTAGTGTTGACTTAATTAAGAAAGGTAACATGATGGCAGCCAGAATGGGAGTGCAAATAGAGTGGGAATGGACGTTTGAGTTAAGTATGAATGGAAGCTTGACAGCAGAGAGAAGCAGGGATGGGAGTACCAGCTGGGAAGGGAGAAGGAACTTCGGCGTTGTAATGGGTGAGTTATTGAGAGCAGGTAGTCGTCGTGGGATGGTAAGGAGAGTGGCTGGTGGGAATGGGGGAGAATGATGGGACTGAACGTGATAGAAGAGAGGTGAAATTGGGATGGGAGTGGAAGTAAGGTTGGGTTTGAACGAGAGCAGGACGTCTTGGGGGTTGGATGGGAGTGGAAGTAGGATGGGAATGGGAATAGTTATCAAAGTAAAGAAGGGTGATACGGATGTAAATTTTGTACTGAAACTGAGAATATCAGAAAAGATGGGAGTGATATAGAATGGGAATGGGACTCTGAATATGAGTGGAAGTTACATAAGATGGTAAAACGGACAAGAAATTAGACTTGGACTGGGCATGAAAGTAAGGGTGCAAGACGCTTGAGAGTGGTAGTGGGACGCGTAACAGAACTGAGAATGGGAGTCGGAGAGGGAGTGAGTGGAAGATTCCGTAACACTATGAATGAGAGATCCAAAAAGAGTGACAGTTTGAATTACATGGGGCAGAGCTTGGAAGCTGTGATAAAAATATGGGTGAGATAAGGAATGGTAGTGGCAAACAGCTTGGGAGAGTGAGAATGCGATACATTGAATTCAAGTAATGGGCGGCATCACTTAAAATGTCGGTTGTGTTCGTCCGAGAAACTTTCCAGTAGCTATCAATTAAGAAGATAAACTTATTTTAGTGCTCGATTGGCACTTATTGTTTTTTTCTTCGGTAATACGGTTGTGAACTTAAAGTCTCTTAGGTAACTCCCATTTGTTTTCCATAAGCTTCTCAGTGATATGCTTAGGTTCACCGTATTTCTAAAATTTTTCAAGACAGATGAATTCTGGTGCTTACTTTGGAGTTTCTAATTTCAGAAATATGGTGACGAATTCTAAGAAAATTCACTTACGTAACAAGTTTTGCTTTCTTATATTCCTAAGCTCTGCTAGTGCACAAAGGTCTGATGTGGCCATAATAGTTTCCGAAACTCAGTTTTGGTGGTTTGCTTTACTACATTACTACATATCTGACAGTGTACCTCTTCGCTCCCCTCGCTATAACAAAAAGAAAAATGGGAGCTTGAGTAAAATGGGAATGAAAATGTAAGAGAGCATTGAAGGCTGGATCGAAATCTAGGATGGGAGCCAAATTACCATGGAAGTGTAAACGTGTTTGGGAATGAAAATGTAAGACAGCATTGAAGGCTGGATCGAAATCTAGGATGAGAGCCAAATTACCATGGAAGTGTAAATGTGTTTTAGGGATGGAGGTAAATCCCGGAGTCGGGGTGCGAGTGCGAAAAGTTGGGGACAGGTGGAGGAAGGAACAGGAGTGCAAGTTGATGCTGGAGTGGGAATGGGCGTCAGTTAGAATGGGAATAAACAGATAACCAACATGAAAATGAGAATGGGAAGGGTAGGGCAGCGGAGAAAGAAATGAAACTGAGGGATGTAAGGAAAGTGGAAGATGCAGTGAAAGAGAGAGTGCTTTGTGATAGTGGGAGATGCAATGAGAGACGAAGATGCAGAGAGACTAAGAGAGGGAAATATAAACAACGTGAGGAACAGGGTTGCAGTGAAAGTGTGTGATTTGCATGAGAGTGAAGTTAGTAGGGAATGATAAGAGAATAAAAATATGAACTTGGTTAAAAGTGAGTGTGAGAAGGAAAGTGAGCACGAAAGGGAATGAAAGAGGTCGGAGGAAAAAGAATGAAATGAGAACAAGGAGACTGCGGATTGACGAAGACTGGGATATGGATAGGACATAGAGGGGAGCAGAGGAAAGATTGTGTGTGTGTGTGTGTGTGTGAGAGAGAGAGAGAGAGAGAGAGAGAGAGAGAGAGAGAGAGAGAGAGAGAGAGAGAGAGAGAGAGAGAGAGAGTTTTCAGATAGTGAAGTTTGTAAAGGCCTAATGTACTCTTTTGTATCCCCTCTCTCCATTTGCAGTTCCCGATTCCTCACTGTTACTACAACGATAAACAAATTCATAGGGACACTACAGGTAGGCCTATGTTAATGTTTTTCGACGCACGCGCGCGCGCGTGTGTGCATATATGTATGTGTGTGTGTGTGTGTGTGTGTGTGTGTGTGTGTGTGTGTGTGTGTTTAATTGTATTTACCTAATTGTGATATACAGGAAATGAGCTACGCTCGTGGGGTCCCGTCTCTGTTTCTCAATAAGTCAAATTTAGCTGTAAGAAATGTGGAACGCTTCACGATTTTGCGTGCGTGTGTGTGTGTGTGTGTGTGTGTGTGTGTGTGTGTGTGTGTGTGTGTGTGTGTGTGTGTGTGTGTGTGTGTGTGTGTGTGTATCAGAGTTTGTGCTACCAATGTGTATGACTGAATAACTCAGTGCATGCATTTCTTTGTGAAAGCGTATGTATGAGTGTATTTGGGTATATGCCTGTTTGTGAATACCTGTGTGAGTGTGACTAGTCGTACAGGGCGACTGACTACTCTGAAGCCCCCAAACAGCGTCTTTATATATTATTAGTGAATGCATTTAAATTCAAACCCATAGTAACAAACTTCAGTCCATATCAGTCATAAATTTATTTCAGAACCTCTACATCATTCGAACTAAAAGAGACATCTGCCGGAAATGAAATGCTGCACACCCACCTGTGTGTCGCTGAGTTAGCAACAGCTGTTCAACTATAATAATCCGATGACTTTACCGTATTCGAAAACGGACAGCATATTCTTATTCTGATCCATCCATCCATCCATCATCCAATCCTACTTTGCCCCATGAGAAGCGTAGGAGCCAGGGTCTAGGCAAGTTGGTCCTGACATTTAAGATGAGAGTGACCAGCCTCACTCATCCCTGAGTGGCATTACGTGAGCAATAAACCCCAACCATCCCTTCGATATAAACCTTCGTCGGCTCAATCCGATTGGAGTCCCGTAATTACCCGCTAAACCACCAGGCACCCTAATTTGGTTACATGGTTACCACCTACCATAGTAAGTGGTTTCCTGGTGTACAGGAAACGAAGAGGAAAGACTGAAGGAAAGAAAGACAGAAGAGGGAGCACAAAGTCACCCGTAGGCAGAAGGACGAGGAAAGAATGAAGGAAAGAAAGACAGAAGAGGATGGAAGGAAAGAAAGATGGAGGAGAGGAAAGGGCAGACACCTATAAGCAGCACTAAATCAAGTGAGTGGATGGTAAGCGCTCCCACCTACTGATTAAGCTCAAAATTAATGTCATGGCTTTGGGGCGACGACAAGGGAAAATGATTTAAAAACAAGTCGTGCACGCCTCATTAACTAGAAGTTAACAGCATGAGACAGAACACAGTTATCCCAGTGGGAAAACCATCGAAAATTCGCAAGCGTGGAACACCGGGTTCAGGTACTCGTATATCTTAGTACTGCAGGAGACCGATTTGTAAACCCGGAACAACGATGGAAAAATTGGAATGCAATGAAGAATATAAGCGCATGTAAGAAGTTGGTTAATTAATAACAAGAAAATTAAATCAGCTGGGACTTCAGTGTAGTGAATCACCCATTAGTAATAGTTGCTGTAGCTCCAGGTTCATCCAAAACGTGAACCCGGTGAACTGTTGGCTGAAAGTTGCCCTTCTTCCACAGTCCACAATCCCCCCCATCAGGGAATAGAGGGGGAGTTGATGAACGTTTATTTAACTGGGCAACAGAGCTGCCGGCTCCATTTTGAGTGTAAGCGGGTGTATGTATATATGAACAACAGTAACTATTTGTATGGATGTATATATTTATGAATGAGTATGTGAATAACTGTGCTTATTCATATGTTTTGCGAGTGGGCGTGTGAATGTTTGATAATGCATTTGTGATTCTGGGAGTAAATGTGTATACTGGTGTATGCATGTGGTAATGCGTATGTGTATATGAGTTATTACATGTGTATGTTTGTGAATTTTTATATAAGCGAGATTGTAGTCTGTGTGTGAATGCGCGTGCAAAGTGTGAGAAACTGAATGCATCTTTTATTTTTCCAGTGTGTATGTTTGCAACTATTTATATTAGATATACTGCATGTGGCTGTAATATAAGTTAGAAATGTAACAAAATCAATATGGTGTAAAGTGAGTTGGTGGGACAAGCCTCACTCACGCAGGCTCCTGTCATAACCTACAGCGGGAATGTTGGCTATTGTTGTTGACACACACACACACACACACACACACACACACACACACACACACACACACACACACACACACACACACACACACACACACACACACACACACACACACACACACACACACACACACACACACACACACACACATTAATTCACAGATATTGGTACGGCAAACACAAACACAAACACACAAATACACACAAACGAGAATGCAAAATGTTAACATAAAATCAAGCAGGAACACAAACGCAAAATGCAAATTACAGGAGCAAATATACAGTTATCACAAAGAAGCGGGCTCGGCTTAAAAATTACCGTGAACCTTTGATCATTGTACTCAGACGAGACAGACGCAGACCTATAAACTGAATAAAACCCTCGATTATTTTTGTTACCCCTCATCTTAAGAATCTTTCTCGCAAGGCCACTCAAGGTCCTTACATTCCCATACTGCACTCCATTCCCATAAGCTTAGTCCTGCCCCTGTAATCACACATTTTAACCCCCTGAATCAGACGTCTTTTCTCTCTCTCTCTCTCTCTCTCTCTCTCTCTCTCACTGTCTCTGGACGATGTTTTTCATCTCTAGAGAACTTATCTAACCTAAGAGTTTAGATATAGCCTCAAGTAATCCACTGAATACAAGAGATCTTTCCTGAGTTAAATCTAATCGTTTAGCAGCATATAATGAAAATGGCGTCATCGGCTAGAGGGGGTTGAGGACCTCACCCACTGCCCCACTCCAAGTCTTATTCCCCTATTCTGGCAAGGGAGAGGAAAGGCAACTGACATCCAATTTAGCAAATTACTTAACAGTATCGTTTACATTAATGCTTCATCATCATCAGGATAATTTGTCAGATGTATAAAAAATAGTTTCGTGCTGGCGTGAATACAATTTGTAGGTGTACCAACAGCAGACAGGGTACCTCCACTTAGTTTTGAAGCGTTTGACTGCTGTGACTTTTCTCAGACAAAATTATAAGATGTATTGGCTTTCATATACATGCAAGTACTGTACCCCCATCCCACTGCTCTTCTCAAAGTCCTTTAGACCCCCAATCTGGCGCTGGGGGGATGGAGGAAGAGTGATATACTTTCTAATTCTGTTAACTGCATTGAAAAAATGATTCTTTAATCTTCCTTTTCAAACTACAAACCTTAACACTTTCAATCACGTGATGTATTTTTGTGTTTATATCATCAGCAGACAACTTAGTCAATTTATGAAACACATCTTACTGAAGCTGTTAATGAAGCTAGTCGATATTCACCCTCTTCAGTTCCAGAAATCTTCCCTAAACTGAATTTAATGGTATGAAGGTTGCAAGGAAATAATAAAAAAGTCGTCTGTTCAAATTACTAATACTTTTTTTTACCTCCATGTAGCAGGGGTACCTGACGTTGCCCGGGTAACACCTATGATCGTTCACAGTGGCATTGTCAGGGACTCTGGGCGACTATTCACCATGTGGAGATGACCCCCCCGGGTCCCGTTTTATCTACTGAATCCCCGTTCCTCCTTGGGCCCATTTCCCCCAGGATCTATTCCCCATGGAGCTATGCTTACCGTGAACCTATTTTCCCACTACCCATCCAGCCACCAGCCTTGTCCACCCACTCCACCCATCCCACCAATCCGTCCACCCATCTGCCCTGTAGTAGCTAACAGTGACATGATTGTTGTAGTAAAAATCTCTACGGTAATTGGCTACCATGTTTCCACTATACTGACGATTATTTCTGACTAGTTCTAGTCCAGACCACCAGCGGCACCACAGTAGAAACTAGAAAATAAACAATCGAATTCGTCGTAAAAAGTTAAACCTGTTATAGTTCTTTAGTTTTTTTTTTTTTTTTTTTTTTTTTTGTACGGATTAGCCTACCTGTATATGAATCATCAGTTAATCGGAATTCTCTTCTTTGAGCCCAACCCTCAAATTAGCACGTGAATCTCAGTTTTGTTGAGCTCACCCCTCAGTAGTTTCAATTTGTGGAGTTATTAGTTCCAACTTGGTCATATGAATCATTTGTCAGTATAAATAGTCTTCATTAATTCCAGTTAGGTGATTCATAATTTAAACTGAGTTATATTCTTTGAGCCCAACCCTCAGATTCACTCGTGAGTTTCAACCTGACATGCCTGCACCAGAGAGAGATTAAGAAAATCCATTTTTTTTTTTTTACCAACGTTTTACAAAGTTTTGGCATCTGTAAAATGCAGCATTAAAATTAGTTCAAGCGTCTTTATATGACTTATCAGTTAATCTTAAAAACCTTCATTAGATCCAATTAGATGAGTCATCAGTTAATATGAATTATGTTTTCTGAGCCCAGCCCTCAAATTTATGAATGAATTTCTATTCGCCCTGCCCGCTTGCCAGACCTGCTTCTCTCCTACACTCCGAAAAGCCTCGTTCGATGCACATAAAAACGTGTAGTTCCGCTTTGGACCAACGGAAGGTTACTAAGAATATTCACCAATTTGCAAATTTAGCAGTGCTCTGCAAAATTAGAACAACTGTAATGTACACACTAAATACAAGAAAAAAAAAAAAAAAGCTACACCTTCTAGAGCTATTTAGAGGTTTCTATATGCATCACTCTTGGTTTCCACAGGAGATGGACAGACCAGCATTTTCTTTTATTTATATATGGATCCTGCCGAGGAAGGAGAGAGATTTGCCCTCGAAACTCATTAACTGCATAAAATCACTGTTCATGTTAGTCCTGCCAATGAAAACATAACTTGCTGGTCTCTCCGTCCACCAAATTCCAAGTCATTTGTTCCCCTATTCTGGCTAGGGATTGGGAATAAGACGTGCTATCCAATCCCGGGCAGATATGAGCTTGGAGGTAACCAATATTTGTGGTGCCCTCGCGCACGGCCTTCCATCAGGGACTCGTCATCATTAGGTGATAAAGTTTACCTGGACTGATTAAACGCCTCGTTAATCTTCAGGGTCGACCTTGCCTCCTGCAGTTCTTCCACTCTGTCCAATATATATTCCTTTTGCGATGGCAGTGCGGTACGGGTATTTACAACGTCGTAGTCGTCGTCACACATGTAACCATAATAATTATCATCATTATCATGAAAGTACTGTACATTTAAAAAGTCGCTAGAGGAGGAGGAGTTAGAGAGCCTGACGACATTATTCAACACATTGAGAGATTAATGCACGTTAGATTTCATTCCTTCACTTCGAAAAACCTCTTTTAAGCATGCGCTTTGTAGGCTCTTTACAACCTTTTCCTCGGCGACTGTGGAGGAGACAATCATCCACACATTGGATGTAGAGCTCCCTTCAATGACTGTACTCTGAGTTGCAAGCCTAATGGTTTGCTGTAACCCAGGAAACACTTTACATCGCTAGGTGGTAACTGTTCCAAAGCACTGTCCATTGCAAGGGAACACAGATTCTCCGCACAGGCTGGCCCTGCAGGGATAATTGCTTGCCTGCGGTTGATAGGTCTACTCTTCGGCCAGTCAGAACGGGGTTGCTCTATTGATACTCCTACTATTACTGTTACTACTGCTACTGTTACTACTACTTCTTCTCATTATTCTGGTTAAGGCGTAATGTTCTAGTGGGTAGGGGCTCTCCAACTTGATGTGGACACGGGAAGGGTAGTTGCGGTTTATTATCTAATGTCACTCAAGGAAGGGGATTTAGTTACACTAGCTTTAAATGTCAGGACTAAGTAGTCTGGACCAGGTGAATACAATCCTGATGGGGCAATTAAGGACTGGATAAGAGTCTCAGGCAAAAAATAAACTGATAAAAAAGCAGTGCAAGGGGACGGATCCTCAGAGTTTATGGGTACCTTGAAGGATTACCTGAGGAAACAAGTAACGAGGTAATGAGGAGGACTGATGAAAAGCTTTATCCAGATATGACTACCATCACCTCCACCCTCCACCTTCTCTTCGACCTCCACCATCGTCCCCACTCCTCGCTACCTCCCCTATTTCCTCCATCGTCCCCACTAATGGGTACCTCCCAAACTTCCACGGTACCACCTTCCCTAATCCCAAATGACCTAGTCTCTCATGCTTATCAAAGGAATATTTCTTGCCTAATGCAGTTTTTTATATCAAGATATTTACCATAGTTATTTTTTTTTTTAATTCCTGTTCCTTCCAGACGATTGTATCCAACGTAAGAACGATCTGTGGCAGTGAAGGGCTTATTAAAGGTTTGATTTAACTTTCTCCACTTCGTAATGTCTCTCCTACATCAAATAAAATAGTTTGACGATAGAAAGAACAAAACTAAAGGATAGTCACTGGATCAGATTCACCCTGATATGGCAGAATCCCTACCCTCCCCCCCCCCCTCCACTTTCCCTCACGCTTGTCAAGAAGTATTTATGCTTGATGTACGCTTTTATTATCGATTATACTATTGACCTCTTCTGGACGAGAACAGGTTTTCCTATTAAACTCTTAATATGCCTGGTCACGGAACTTTTATATATATATATATATATATATATATATATATATATATATAGCTAACTTTGCCGGTTCAGAAAGTCATTCGTAAAGTGAATAAAATCGTCTGCTGGTGGGTCTAGTAAGAATATCATATTACGCACGGCATGGGATTCAATAGGTTACTTTTGCCAAGTGGATCACTTTTAGTTCCCACTCTTCAAGGGAATAAAAGGTAACGCCGTCATCATACAAGTACTTTTTTTTTTTTTTTTATTCTAGTTACTTCCACATTGTTTTGAGGGAGTGGGGAGAAAATTCAGTCTGGAATGGTTAAATACAGCTTGATAAATTCTTTTACGAGAGGCCTATTTTAAGTTGAATAAAATCACCTGGTAGCAGCAAAAATCCAAAAGGAAGAACATCATAGGACTGATTAAAAATTAAATAAATAAACTAAAAGGGCGACAGTGCAAGCAAGGTAGTTTATGGAACACCGCTAATTGTTACATGTGATTAGCAATGATACCGAAAGTTCAGACAGGTTCCATCATCATCTCCTGCTTTTGAAATTATGCTAAAAAACTGGGGTCTTATGCACACCTTTGCACACGGTTTTATTAAAAAGGTCCTTTCTCCTGATAGCAGATAGATTTTTTTTTTTTTGGGGGGGGAGGGGGGCATACGTAGTTCTTGTTTTCGTTACACCAATGATTACACATAATAAAAGACCAGTGTTATATATAAAACTAATGTAATAAATATCGTACTCAAATGTTATCAGAGAATCTTTATATTAGATAATTTTTTAATTTATTACATTAATTTGCCCTGCTAGAAAAAAGGTTTACAAGGCAAAATCTGAGTCTCTGAGACTTTTACTTTATAACCTACATAGTGTGGAAAGGAAAAATATGACGTTTAAGGTGGCAAATGATATGAAGAGGGAAAACAGAGATATCATAGGTGAACAATGTGTGGAGAATGATGATGGAAAGGTAGTGGTGAACAGTTGGGGTGTTAAAGACGCCTGGGTAGAGCATTACAACCGGTTGTTGAAAGAGGAGTTTGACTGGAACAGGGAAGGTTTCGAGCCAGCAGATGCAGTGTTTGGCCCTTGTCCTTTGACGCTGCCACTGTGAGCAGGAGTGTAGGCAAGATGCAGGTGGGATAATCAACAGGCGTGTCTGGGTTGACTGCTCAAATGCAGAGCCCCTCAGGTGATATAGGAGTGGGGTTAGTTACTGACTTGATGAATACGATTATATATGAGTGTGTTGTCCCAGATGATTGGTTGAAGTGTGTAACTGTAATGAATGAACACCCAGCTTCAGCAGGAGGTGGATCAGTCTCTGGATAGTAGATACGAAAGCGTCCGTGACGAAATTACAAATCGTCAGAATCAGTGGGAAAATAAAGTACGTGCTGAGATGAACAAGCTGCTGACAAGAGGTTGATCAATCTCTGGACAGTAGATATGAGAGTATCCGTAAGGAAATTACAAATCATCAGAGCCAGTGGGAAAGTAAAGTACGGACTTATTCCTGCCAGTTTTAACTGGAGGGTTTGGAGGCGGGGGGAGCCTTCTTGTGTTATTATCCTTATAATTCAGCATGAAGAATTAGATCTCGTAGTCATAGTCTACTCTGTATCAAGCAGCCTCAAAAGGACCATAAGGTCTGTTGCTGTTTGTTTTCCTCCTCCTCCTCCCCCTTTTCCTCCCCTTCCTCCTCCTCGTTTTCTTCCACCATCTGAAAGGCCTGAATATGTGGCGACTAAATGTCAATCCTGACGATAAACTGGCCGGAGACTGACTCATCACTTATGGAGGAGAGTAAGGGTGGAGAGACGAAGGGGTGATGAGGAGAGATGATGTAAGCAGTGAAAGGAGGGACAGGAGAGGCAAGGAAGAAGAGGGAGAAAAGGTGGTGAAGGAGAGGGAAAATGGAAAAGGGTGGAAGTTGAAAAAGGTTTGGTAGACGGTAAGGGGATTGGGTGGAGGGAGGCAGAGAAGAAGAGGAAGGAGGGATGGAGGGGAAGGAGGGAGGAAAGTAGGAGGGTGGGAGATACTGAATGAAGAGGAAGAGAGAGGTAGGAGGGAGGAGAGATGAAGGGAAGAGGAGGAAGTGAAATGCAGGAAAAGGAAAGGAAAATAGAGAAAGGGGAAAGGAAGGGGGGAAGGCAAGAAGATCTGGCAGAAGGTAAGGAGAGAGGAAGAAAACAGGAGAAAGACGAGGAGGAAAGAAGAGAAGAGAGGGAGGGGAAGGGAGGGAGGAGAGAGGCATGTGACTGATAGAGAGAAAAGGAGATGGACGGTTGGAGAGAGGTGGGCAGAGGAGGAGTGAGAGATGGATTTGGAAAGGAGAGAGAGAGAGAGAGAGAGAGAGAGAGAGAGAGAGAGAGAGAGAGAGATGAAGAACAAGAAAAAAAGAGGAAGAGGAGGAGGAGGCTGACTGGTATGAAGGTTTAACAAATAGGCAGCGAGAGAGGGAGTAAGGCAGGGGAGAAATGAGAGAGAAGGAAAGGGAAAGCGTGTAGAAATGAAGCGGAATGGAGGAAGACAAACAGTGGGGGAGAGGAGTCAGGAGAGTGACAGAAGAGAGAGAAGGAGAGGGAGAGGGCAACAGGGAGGGGAGAAGAGAAACCCTGGGAAGAGGAAGGAGATGAAGGAGGAGAGGGACGTGATACGAACGTTTGAAAGTAAAGTGTAGCAGATCAGAGAGAGAGAGAGGGAGAGAACGAGTCACACATTCAAGGGATACCAGATTACATGGTGAGGAAAACCTTGAAGTTGCTGTTTTTTTTTTTCCATTTTACTTTATAAATATTATTCATACGTTTCAAAAGCTTCCCAACACCATAGGCCGATATCTAGGACAAAGGTCATACTATACTTAAAAAATCACAACCATATTTCCACACTACACAGTTCAACATTTCCCGGTACAAAAGCCACTCAGTAAATCTCTAATAAATCATAGTACCAAGCCACACAGTTCAGTCAAATATATCTTGGCACAAATACAATATCTTGGCACAGAGAGCCACCAAACTAAACTTCCAGGTGGAGAGGTTAAGTCCCACTCTTTCACCTGGTACTGCTGACCCTCTGCTCGCTGTGCCACGCGAAACACCAGACACTGCTCTAATCCAGACTGAGACCTTTCGCCAACTCCCCGTCTCTCCCTTACAGCTCTCCACATCGCCTCTTAGCATTGTGGACAATAATAAAAATAGACAAAAGACTAATAAATAATAATTCCCAACCATAAGATTTAACTGGACCTCACTGTGTGATCACTAAACACCAAAAAAAATACCAGTAACGAATAGAGTAAATTAACTCTGCGTGATTTTTTGCAAACTCATGAATCAAAACACCGATCCCAGAGTCCGAATTAGTTTTAACGAAATGAACCATAAACCATTAATCTTAAGAAAATTACAAGACAAAATTCATCCTTCTTCCTAGGTCGTAGGTAGCATAGCAGAGAACCACATAGGAAGCCAGGCAAAGAGACAGAGCTGAAACACAAAGAACTGCAGTGTAAGAGCCTGCAGGCGGTGAAGAAATGAGTTACAGAAAGTTGCAAATTTTCCAGATTACTGTGGTGAGGACTGACAAACAATGAAACGAAAAATAGAAACGCCAAGAACGAAAAGTGTACCAAAGACGAACAAACTTGCATGGAGAATAACAGAGAAGTTAAACAAAGAATAATACCGAGGAGGAAAGTGCTTTTAGAACCCCTGCTGGCTAAATTATTACATTAAAGCAGAGAGAGAGAGAGAGAGAGAGAGAGGTGGTTGGGTGATATACCTGGGAGAGTAGTTTCGATGACTGAAGGATGAAGGGGAGTTAAGGAAGAACGGTGGAGGAGCAGAAGAGGAAATGTGAGGAGAAGGAAGAACAAGGATAAAGGATGCAAGGGGTAGGCAGGAGAAAGAGAAGACGGGTTGTTTCAGTGTTCATGAGGACGCTCTGTACTTGAGGAAATTTCGCTAAAAAAAGTGTGACTGATTCAAGATGAGACAGAATATATATATTTATATATATATATATATATATATATATATATATATATATATATATATATTTATATTACTGTATGTGTTTACATGCATGTGTCTGTGGAGGAGGGGGTGTTGGTGGGATGGGGGTCAGCGACAGCAAGATGAAAGGCATATAATCAGTAACGTTGTTGTGAACACGAGCGGGCTGTTGTTGTGATTAGAGCCAGAAGGAGAACACGACACAGGGAGAGGACGACAATGCACTCACATGATTTGACACTGTTAACCCCATCAGTACTCTGACGCCTCTTTGCAATTTATTTTTCCTGTCTCCAGAGTATTCTATTAATCTTCGAAGATGTCTTGTTCCTGATGGTCTAATGAAGCCTTTTTCTTTGTCATTCGAAGATCCTAGTCTGTTTTTCTCTGGCAGAAATGAACCACTCACATAACTTGAATGATTAAGACGTGGTTGGATGATATTTGATGAACCTTGCTTATGAGGCAGAAATGAGTCACCTTGCTTACTAGCCATATCAGTCCACCAGATTCACTACACTTCAGCATCAAGTGAATTGACACGAGTCAGGCGTCGTCGGGTTAAGAGAAACGTGCCATATACTAACTGGAGTTACATACCGACGCTCACTCCTCTCCATTTGATTTCCTCTTCCACTGCCATGTAGAATAAAGAGAGAGATAATTTTGGTCCTACCTAGAGCACTGCGTGGAAGGGGAAACTTCACCGTGGATTAATAGAACTTAATGTGATCAAAGGCTCATACCCATCAATTGCTGCCAGTGAGGATGTGGTGAGGTGCAACTGTGCTGCTGGTGCCTGGGAATGATACGCCTTTATCAGTAATGAATTTAAGATTAATTCATTTCGTGGCGTTAGTTACCCGGGCGAGGAATTTCAGAGCTGCCAGTGAACTGATGTAGAAAATTATTTACCGCTGAGTCTGTTCGGCATTTCGATGGCGGAATAAAATTCATGGTGGGTTGGATGAATGATAATGTTGAGGCTGAGATAATTTATTATGGAATGTTTGTGAGAAATGGGTAGCCTGATGTAAGTAATGCTGGTGCTTCATCATACTGGGAGCTCTCCGACGCTCTCTTGCTAATATCCAGAGCAGAAAGCTGATAGACAAATAAGAAAAACATAGATGATTAGGTATGGGTGGGGGTATCAGTGCTGCGTTTAGGGAAATTTGTTTACTTTGTTCTATGAAGGTCATCAGTGTAAATCTACTTTTTCTCTCACACTTCTCTTCACCTTTGTGATACCTAGCTGATTTCATTTGCCTTGCTACCTCTCCCACACCACCGCAAACCTCCTTTCCCCTCAGCCTGCAACCGTTTGATCTCTGTTCCTTCATGACTACATTTATTTCATCTTTCCTTATATCCAGTACTTTATTCCGTTTTCCTTCCTGCACTTTTGTCTTTTCATTATGTTCTCTCTCTCTCTTCATTGTTGTTTCTTTATTTTCTACTTCTTTTCACCTTTTCCATTCCCTCTCTACTCCACCCTCCTTTTTCCCATTATCCTCCCCACATCTTTTCCTCATTATTAACTTTTCTCTTCTCCCCCAGACATTTTTCTCTATCTAATTTCTTCACTTCCCCTTTCCCACTCTCTTCATTTTATCCATTACCGTTCCTACACCATTTTCTCATAAATCTTTCCTCCTTCTGTCATCTTTCCGTTTCTGGCACTCCACTCTCTTCTTATCCAATTCTGCTGTTCTTACTGTTTCCTTTATCCTTCACATACTTTTCCTTTTCTCACAATCTCTCTACCATCCCAGTCCCTTCTCTGTTCATATTCTCTGCTTTCGTTTTTCCTTTTGTTCCATTCTCACTTCTTTTGCTTTTCTCCCTTTTCTCTGTCAAACTTCCTTTTTAACCTTGTCTTTCCCAAAGCATTTCCTTCTTCGAAGCACCTAATATTCCCTCCTTGGGCACCTGTCGTTGCCAAATCTTTGCCTTTTTTTCTCATTTCTGGTTTTCCCATTTTACTTCTTATTCTCCCCTCTTACCCCTTTTTTTATGATCTGCTCAACTTTTTTCCCCTGTCCTTCCCACGCCTTTACTCTTCAAACAGTCTTTCTGTTCTCACCTTCCCTCTTTTCCCACTTTCCCCTCTTATATGATTTCAACCTTTTGCGTATCCTCTTATCTACCTGCATGCTTCATTCGTTCATTCTTTCCCAAATACCTCTCCTTCCCCTCGTCTTTATCCACAGCTCAGTTCGTCTCTCTTTTCCACTCCCTGCCAGATATCACCCTCTCTTTCCCTAGCCACCTTCCCACCTGATGATATGAATTAGGATATCTATCAGGAGAAATAACCC
Source organism: Coenobita brevimanus (assembly GCF_032717465.1). NCBI lineage: Eukaryota > Metazoa > Arthropoda > Malacostraca > Decapoda > Coenobitidae > Coenobita > Coenobita brevimanus. The sequence goes on along the minus strand of NC_136976.1, from coordinate 6,625,436 downwards.
TCGCATCCTCCCTCTGTATTCCTTATGGTGGTTGGCGATGTGAGTTTCTCGTCACGCCGATGGGAAATTGACAGGAAATTGAAAGGTGATGGTGGTGAGTTGGAGGAGTTAAGGCGATTGAGGTGGGAAGGAGCAGGCAGGAAGTAGTGAAGGTGAAGGTAGGGAGGAACTGGGATCTAGACGAATGGCTGAATGTGTATTAACCCTCCGAAGACGTCTCTTCGCTCTATTCCTGCAACCCCAAGACGATTTTATTCGGCTTGTGGGAGATGGTTTACAATGAGAGAAACTGTCTATCTGTCTATCCTCCAGCTCTCTGCCTCATCAGGGGTTCAGCGATACGTTTCCAGGCTACTCAGTCCCGACATTTAAGACGAGAGTGTCCAATCGAGGTCACCCCTGAGTGACATTAAGTGAGCAATAAACTACGACCATTCCTCAGATGTAAGCCCTTCACAGGCCTCATTCGGTTGGAGCGCCTTAACCCACTAGATCATCATGCATTATTTGGTTATACAGTTACCGTGTAACATGGTAAGTAGTTTCCCGGGTTACAGGAAACCTGCCAGCTAGTCACTCAGTGTAGAATTACAGTGGGATTGCGAATCCATCTTCGAAACTACATTAATATCCGGCATTAAGAAAGGTCTCCCCAACACAAAGTAACATCATCAGATGAGACCGAGAATAAAACGATATATGCTATAACGGACTGAAGGACTTAATCTTTTCAACCCGCGGACGTGATTTTCAGGTTAATCTTGCACTTATCACACGATTATATTCAGTTTATAAATAAAACGTTTAAATATGTATGGATTAATGTACACTGCATCTAACATCCACAATTTACACATGACTCTTCCAAGCTGGATAAAGTCGCCTGGAGGTAGCCAGGTGAAAATGTATAGTACATCATCGTAGTGAAGTGGTTAAGGGGAAGTTGACTGGTAATGTGCGAAAGGAAATACAAAGGGAAATAAAGAACAGGAATAAATATTTTATGATGGTTTTGGTGGATAATAGGACATGTCTTTAGCATCATATTGTGTGAAATACAAAAACTGAATACTTCACTTATGCAACATATGGGTTTCAAACAAGCCAGATTATTATCTTTAGTTTAGAAACACCTCTCATATCAAAGACTCACAATGAAGGCTGTATCTAATTCCTTCAGTTCGGTAAGTTTCTCCTAAGCTGAATAGTCATCCTGAGACAGCAAGAATAAAATATAAACAGTTCTCTGGCTAAAGTGTTTAACCACTTGTTTTTGCTGCCTTTGGCTGATATTATTCAGTCAGAGACTTTTCGATCTGGAGGGGTTAGATACAGCCTTCATTATTACTTTCACAACTAAAACACACCTCTCGGTTGAGTAAAATTGCTGGTGGTACAACAAGTAAAATTAAAACATAAAGAAATATTCACAGCATCAAAGATGTTTAGAAAAAAGAGGGCTCCCCCACCCCTCCATAGCCCTATGTTCCATGGCCGGTCTGTCTTCATCTGACCGAACTGAACCACTCTAACTGCTGGAATACAAAGTCGTGGTTGCGTGACATTCAATTAGCCATGGCTCTGCGGTAGGAACAAACCTCACTGTGTGAAATTTAGCATCCAGTCTGACAACATCTGGCCATCACATAGACTGAAAAGGGTTAAGGATCTTTGTCGCGTGAGAAGATAGCAATAGTCCCTCAGGCGAAAGCCAAAGCTCAGTGTAAGAGTAATGCTTAGGCATTTTTATAGGAAAGGATAAATGAAAACATGTAATAGCCTTTCATTTAATGCACTGCGATGTTGCGATGTAGTCGCATCCTTTTTCATCCTTTTGGCTCGTAAACATAACAGTATTTTGGCGACAGTACTTCCAGACGATTTTATTCAGCTATATAAGGACCCTTAGTAGTGAATGAGTAATCAAAGCCTATGATTAACTTCCCCAATACGAAAGTAGCTTCTAAACTGAATAATATCGTATGGAGATGTCTTCGGCCTGAGAAGGTTACTGTTCATGGGAAAAAAGGCCACTTTCCCTAAATACAAATAACTGTATAATGAGCTGGGACAGTTGTTGGTTGGGGATTGGGAATCAATTGTTTAAGGCATTTTTAACATTCAGTACTGAATCGTGGCATATCATATCGCACAGTATTTTCTTTTTTCTTTTTCTTTTCTTAATAACTTTAAGACGAGAAATTTTGTCTCATTTGAGGGCAAACGTTAGCCAATCATTTCAGGGTAATTAATTTAAGAATAGTTTAACTCGTTTATTTGCAAACAGTTTATCAATCTTCCTCTTTTATCGATACATACATTATCTCTCTCTCTCTCTCTCTCTCTCTCTCTCTCTCTATATATATATATATACTGTATATGCAGAAACTTCACTTCATCGTGAAGATATGTATGCAAAATAACCACAGGAGAAATAAAAGGAGTGACAGTGAGTACTTCCGTATAACACAACTTCAAATGTAGCATACGAAAGTACTCCTGTCGCTTCTTTCATTTCTCCTGTGGTTATTTTGCATATATATATATATATATATATATATATATATATATATATTCCAAAGATTTTATTTACATGAACTAGGCCCCTTTGTATCCTGAACTTTGACAAATTAGAGATGTAGTGCCGAACGGTCCTCGTGCAGTTTCTTTCGTAGTTTTCATCTGTCACCCTTTAACGTAACTTGGGTCTCCTATTTCTTCACATCTGGTGTAATATGGTGATGACGAGAGGGAGGAGGATAATGATGATGATGTAGGTGATCTGATAAGAAGCAGGGAGTGGGAGCGAGCTGGTGTGCATTTTTATTTTTTTTTAAGAGGGAGAAGCAATATTGAGATTCTCTGGAAGTGGCGTACGTAGATTAGTGGTGGTTGGTTTTAGAGAGGAGTCGTCTGATGCGAATCATATATAAATTCTCGCCCATTCAGCGCTCTGGCCGTCATGTCAACTCAAGCACTCGTAAATTCACCGAGAATCACCAATCTGTAATTCACGCGTATACTGATGAACACTGATATAAGGGAGTGATATGAGAGGACAGCGAAGGGATTTAAGACCACCTGAATGGAAGGCAGACGAAATTTAACCCATTCAATCAGATAACGTATTATTGAGGCTAATGAACAGGCGGTTTTGTGCAGCTTAAGAAAGACTGATATTTCCGAACGGGCTAACTGATACCCCTCCAGATCAAAGAGTTTCTCCAAAGCTGAATATAATCGTCGGGATCTGGTAAGGAAATAATGAAACTGCGTCATCGTAGTGTGTGTGTTAATCCCTTCAACCCCAAGACGCCATTTTTTCATATTGTACTTGTTATCGCCAAGTGATATTATTCAGCCTAGCAGACTTTCGAACTGGAGAGAGTAAGTACCTGTATGAGCAGAGCCTTCAATACCCTTATAATCACTCGGGTACTTTCCTAAGCTGAATCAAATCATCTAGCAGTAACAGGAAGAGAGAAAAAAACAGATCTTCGTGTTGTGACAGTCATTGATGATCACTGGTATAATAAAATGAAAAGAGGAAAGGGATTTTGAACTGCTTAAATGGTACGCAGACGGAACTGAACACTCGGGACTGAATGAAATCGTCTAGGATTAGTGGAGTAAGACACTAGAGTTTTCTCGATCATAACAGAATAAGCTGGGACAGTACTGACACCCGTAGTCTCTTATGGCTCACTCATATCTTAGTGTAATTGAAGTTGGCTAGAATAAAATGTTAAAGTCGTCCGATCATGAGAAAGTTAATCCTTTCCACCTTGGGACGTCCTTTTTTGTTTAATACTGTGACCTATATATACTTTTGATTTTCTTGAGCTTCGTACGGAGGAAGTTAAGTAGAGTCTTCCTTACTCCTTTTACTACTGGAGCATTCTAAGTTGAATACAATGGTCTGGTAGTGGCAGGATGAAAGTATAAAATGATGTCTCCGCTTGTTTCTCAAGGGTGAATTTTGTTGCAGCCATGTTGACAAGTGTCCAACCTTCAGCCTTTTTCCTCTTCCCTCCAACATCTCCTCCAACAATTTCCTTATTGTGACTTCTCCTGCCTGAGAACCTGTACCTCCCGTTTTAATTTGAGAAGTTCTTCCTTTGACACAAGGTAATCCTTCTCAAGACTTGCGGCAGGGACACAACTCTCCGTAGAGGAAGCCATGACGCACAGAAATCACACAAGGGTAATATAATTCACAGTTATACTTAACACCCAAGGGGAAGCAATATCACGACACAGCTGCACTAGCTCTCAGCACTCCCAACACTCTCAATTGTAATACTAAAACACACTAGCACAACAATATCACAGGTCACTACAACACAGTAGCACAACACTGTCACAGGTCACTACAGCACACTAGCACAACACTGTCACAGGTCACTACAACACACTAGCACAACACTGTCCACAGGTCACAAAACTCACTGGCAGTTCTCACAACAGGCGGGTACAGATAGGTAAATCAGGAACGCCAGGGTGACGTCTAAGGAGGAGAGAGAGGAAGGAGGGAGAGAGGGAGTCAAACCGTAGGGTTGGTGGCGAGAGAGGAGGAGGAAGAGTTGGGGTAGGGACTGGGTAGGAGGCGTTAGTAGCGAGAAAGGAGGGAGAGCGGAAGTGTGACATACAGATTAGAGGGGTAATTAGAGAACATGGAAAAAGAAGTTCACGCTTCACACACCACACCTGCATAAAGAAAAAGTACTCTTGACAGCTCTTGTCTTGACTGTACCCATCTAAACCCGTTCATTGTCGGGAGGTCTCTAATATGTTATTCCTGCCGGCGCCATACTTTAGTCAGCTGAGAGTGAGTCGCGGGTGCCTGAGTGTTAATACTCGAACCAGTAACTCTCCCATGAATGAGACACTTCTTAGTATTACTGCATGATTTAGCTAAGGCCAGACAAATTCATTCTGCTGAGAGTGTGTCACGGATGCCTGAATGTTAATACGAGTATCATTAACCCTTCCATGAATAAGACAACTCTTTGTATTTAATTCCAGCAAAGGCCAGTCAATTTTATTCAGCTGAGAAAGAGTCATAGGAGCTGAGTTTTAATTATTTGCCTGTATATTTGTTCAACATTGTTGTTGAAGTCTTTATTTATAAATGGACCCTCGGTGTTCTAGTAGTTATAATGCTCCAGCTGGGGTGACCTCCCCGTCGTATACATGAGTTCGGTCATCAGCAGGTGGCTGGAGGTTTTCCTATCATTTGCTGCCACGAAGGGAAATAGACTGGTTATCTGCCGTAAAGTGTACTGGAGTGTGGTAGTATAATCTTGGGTCCCTGCACTTCGAAGAGAATAATGAAGGATTGACTGTTACAGTTTTCATCCTTTGCATGATGCAGTGTCCTGACACCACTGCCCCTACTAAGTAACAAGCCCTCCACTCGCGGGCAAAATTTTCACTCCATTTTTTTTGGTCGCAGAATTATGAAACTGTAATATGATGTTCTAAAAAGTTTGTTTAGCTTCTAGGATCGCATCGTTAGTTTTCAGAGATTATCGTTCGTTACTTTCTTCATCGTAATAAAATGGATAAGTATCCATGTCCAAAATCGTACATTACAACCCGTCACATACTGTACATTCCCCCTTCATTTTGATCTCGATCTTCTGTCGTTCCTGTCACCTCATTCTCATAAATATTCTTTTTTCCACCTTAATGTGGCGGAGATTGTCTTCCTTTTGCAGCTTATTCTTTGTAGCTCGATGGCAGAATGAGACAATACTCCGGCCTTAAATAAATTTCGTAGAACTTCTTCGTGACTAGCATCATATTTTAAGTCTATCCTCATGCTACAGCTCAGTGTTCAAGATGGAGAGATGGTAATTTTAGGTCAAGTTAAAGTGAATGAAGTATGGTTATTTCTCACTTTCCGTGTAGACCTACTCAATATTTTATGTTGAAACTGCTTGAACCCATTATAGTAAGGAATGTTTTAACGCTGTTGTTTACTGTGTACTAATTTAGATGCATGCACCTGTCCAGCGTAAAGGAGTGGGTTTCTGAGGGAGACAAACGAGGAAGAAGAAAGTAACAAATGAACTGCCTTCTCTCAGTTCCATCACTCTTCCAGCCCCACTCATGCAGTCTCTTCCCCTTATCTCGTTCTCCTTGGATATATTTAATTTTTATTCATTCTCCCCGTCTCTCTCATTAGTTACCTAGCCTGTTTTGCACTCTCAAGCTTTATGCCACCATCTTCCTTTATCTTATTATTTTTCCTTCTCGTGCATTTTTAGTCTCTTTCCCAGCTTCTCCTCGATTCTATTCTGCATCTCTTCAATTGCATCTTTATTATTTCCTTCATCCTCTCCCCCTGTATCGCCACTGCATGTTTTCCCACTGTCTCATTCTTCCAGTTTCTCACACCTACACTCTCCCTATCGCGCCCATGCAACTGCCTCTTCCCCCCCCCCCCTCTCTCTCTCTCTCTCTCGTCGCTACTATTCTCGTCACTATTCTTCTGAGCTGTCCACTTCCATCCACCCCAGTTACAGGCTCATGTATCACTGATGTGGCTACACACCCACCACTCTTTTCTGCAAATGTAATGCAGAAGTTAACCGGTAGTCTCAGTCTTTCACATATGCAACTATTCTGCTCATTCTTTCTCATTCCTCCTCATTCTGTTATTCCTTTGTTATATTTCCATCGCAATGTGTCCTGGAAATTAGAAACAACAGATCTTGATTTTTTTTTAAATTTCTTTGCTATTTGCAGCTTCTCTATGCCTTCAGCCTTGTATTATTCACACAAAAACAAATTTTTATATATTTCTATTTGTTGGTAAAATCCCTCCATGCATGTGTACTTTTCCTCGATTTTTTCTGTGTTGCTCTGCCAGCCTCACCTTATCATAGCAGGCTTCAGGCCCAGTGGGTGCCATGAGGCCTGGCGGCTCTTTGGTGGCCGGCAGCCGTCTGCAAAACCCGTGCCTCACAGTGCCGGGGGCCCGGGTGTGCCGCTGCCACGCAGGCTAATTCAGTCTCTTTTGTCAGGGGGGAGCAAGAGGGACGAGGCAAGAGAATAGCTCTTTTGTGAGTCACGCCGCTTTTTGCACGTCTACTCTGGCAAATTACAGTTGCTGAGTATCTTATGTGAGGTCCAGGTGGCGTGTGTGCGCTATAATTCCCTTTTTTGGAGAAGAGAAAAAATTCGAGAAAAGGCGACTGCACCTAACATTCTGTAGCGAAGGTCACTTCACTGTTCCCAGATTCCAAGAAAAAAGAAAAACGGCTAATTTATTTTAGAAAACCAAATTAATTTTCCGTTACCACAGATACAAATGTCCCAGGTTGTATTCTGGCTGGACAGATGGCAAGAATGTTGCTGCGAAACATAGTGTTAGGATCTCCACAGTGCGGAGTCATGTGGTGCCATTTGGTACCTGGAGATGCCAACACACACAACAACAACATGCAATTAGAGTCTATAAAAGTAGGTTACGCTTATCTCAAATGCTCTGTGATTTGTGTCTCAGATTGTGTGCCTCCGTGTAGCTTGTTCTTTTTGGTTTCGTTAATGTTCCTTGGAGAGTGTGCGTCAATCTAAGGCTTCCATTGATCACTCTCAACAAAACAAATTGGTTCGAGGCTGGCTTGTATAGGTTACTAGAGTTGTTTCGACTATGGGAGGGCTAATGTGGAATGCATTAACGCTCATGTTTGTATGACTAACTTGCAACATAACATAGTCGTCAGTAGGTAGGAGAATATAAGTGCTTGATACGAACATGAAGGGGATATTGGAGACATTATTTAGACTCCTGGGCCTTTTTACAAGCATTCATCATAATCCATTACATGCAGACCTGTTGAGAGGGACCACACCACAAGATCTACTACTTTGTCTTAATTTCTAGTGTAGTCTAGCATTGCTGGGTCTAGAAGCTGTGACAGCTTTTCTCCAGACAGTAATTTTCCAGAGGTAGAGGAATATTGAGGATCAGCTGAAGATATGTACAATAGGTCGGGTGGCGCTAAAACCATCTTCTTTTTACCTTGTTCCACAGAGATTACTACCTTTATTCGTGGTTCCTGTCCTTCTTTGTTCATCGGAGATTTTGGAGAATATTTCTCATTTTAAGGTACCTTATTTAGAAACAATTATTTTCTACCTTTTTATTCCCCCGAAATTCTTCCCTTGATTCCAACCTCTCATTATTGCTTCTTCGTAGCATTTCTCACAGAATCACCAACTCATCGTAACCACTAATATGCGCTACAATAAACAAAGACACAAGCGTGGCCTATTCACTCCCTGTAATTTTCTTCGTCATCTTATTACCTTCAAATATTCATCTTGTACCTCGTCCTTTGGAATGCATAGACGCTGATTCATGAACTTGCAATCAGCACTTTGTCGTACAAGAGTTTTTTTTTTTTTCCTTACTGCAGGAAGGACGAAATATGAATAATATCTCCATGTCTCTTGTTTTTGCAGAAAGAACAAAGAAAAAAGGAATAGAAACTCGCCATGTCTCATTTTTACCTGCAAAAACCTACGTGTTTCCGATCAATAGAGTCGTAAATATATATATATATATATATATATATATATATATATATATATATATATATACACGAGTACGTACAGTAAAAGTAATCTAATTCGGCTACAAGTAATCCGAAAATCCCAATATATATATATAATATATATATATATATATATATATATATATATATATATATATATATATATATATATATATATATATATATATATATAATATTTTTTTATATATGGATGGGGGCGCTCACCATCCACTCACTCGATGTAGTGCTGCTCTCGGGTGTCTGCCCTTTCCTCTCCATCCTTCTTTCCTTCCATTCTCTTGTCTTTCTTTCCTTCATTCTTTCCTTGTCCTTCTGCCTACGGGTGACTTTACACTCCCTCTTCTTTCTTTCATTCCTTCATTCTTTCCACTTCCTCCAGCCTGTGGGTAACTCTACACTGAGTGACAAGCCAAATGGTTTCCTGTGCACCAGGAAACCATTTACCACGCTGGGTGGTAACCATATAACCAAATTTTGGCGCCTGGTGGTTTAGTGGGTAACTATTGCGCTCCAATCGTATTGAGCCGGTGAAGATTTATATCCAAGGGATGGTTGGGGTTGATTGCTCATGTAATGCCACTCAGGAATGAGTGAGGCTGGTCACTCTCATCTTAAATGTCGAGACCAACTGCCTAGCCCCGGGCTCCTACGCTCCTCATGGGGCAATGTAGGACTGGATGATGATGATGATTATAATTATATATATATATATATATATATATATATATATATATATATATATATATATATACTGTATTTATATATAGATAGATAGATATGATAGATATCGATAGATATATTGTGCATATAGATAGATGGATAGATAGATAGATAGATAGATATAGACCTATCTATCTATGTATGTATGTATCTATCTATCTATCTCTCTCTCTCTCTCTCTCTCTCTCTCTCTCTATATATATATATATATATATATATATGTTACGGAACAGGGAAAGATAATGTACACTTTAAGTGAGAATACTAATAATCACTACTGTCCCGTAAAGGTCCAGGTTCAAAATAAAAGAGTTAGGTAAAATTACAAGTTTAAGTTTAATGCTCAAACTAACAAGAAAACATTCAGGACTCATAAGGATAATGTAATGGCAAAAAACAGGTTAAATATGTGGTTAACTGCAATAGCCTCTATTAACACGAAATTAGCAAGAGTAAATTTATCTAAGTCAGCCCTGATAAAATGATAGTACTGGATAATACTCAGTTAATGCAAGATAAATTATTACAGATACAAACTATTATTAACAATTGCTGACAATATGAATTACAAAAACTTTACTAGGCCTAAGAATTAACACCTTATGCTACACAGTACAAGAACAAAATGCAATAACACTCATACTCAAATTACACACAGCTGCTAGATGGCTGGAGACTTCCTGAGCACTCACAATAACAACTGTACAGGGGAGGACAGAGATGTGAACAAAATGAGGAGCAGATCTAAGTGGCAATGATGCAGAGACTGAGCTCATTATATAGGGGCCGGCAGAGCTTGATAAAATTGTAAGAAGGACGCGCAAATGAAGCCATGGGAACAAAGAGTTGACAATCCCGCTCTGAACAACAGAAAGAACGACTTACTCTACTATAACGGTAGAAGGGGGGGACTGAGGCAGAACACGCTCGTGATCAAACATGCAGCATACTGTGCGTTAAAATTACACAAAGGATGATGAAATCATAGGCTATGTAACACCTCCCCACAAAGAAAAAGAAATTTACAAAGGAAATTTCTTATTACTCTAAAACAATCTGTCGAAAGTCTAGATAAGCAATCTGCAATAACATTTTCTTTCCCCTTGACATGTTGTATGTCTAATGAATACTCCTGAAGAAGTAGACTCCATCTTGTCAATCTCTGATTTTCATCTTTAAACTTACTAAGGAATTTCAGTGGGTTATGATCGGTATAAATGACTATGGGGTCAAAACCAGAACACAAATAAAATGAAAAATGCTGTAAACCCAAAATCAAGGCCAAAAGCTCTTTCTCAATAGTTGAGTAGGTCTTTTGAGGTGGAGTGAACTTCTTACTGTAATAAGATACAGGATGTTCAATACCCTGATCATCCTCTTGCAGCAAAACAGCCCCAGCTCCTGTTTCACTTGCGTCAACAGCCATCTTAAAAGGCTTAGCAAAATTTGGAGTAGCGAGCACTGGCTGACTTAATAGGATAGCTTTAAGTTTGCTGAAAGAGGATTCACAGTTATCGGTCCAGACAAATTTAACTCCCTTTTTCAGTAGGTCTGTAAGTGGTGATACAAGAATTGAAAAGTTAAGAACAAATCTCCTGTAATAACCTACCATTCCCAAAAATCTTTGTAGCTCTTTCCTAGTTTTAGGTCTGGGAAGATCACTTATAACCTGAACCTTAGCTGCTGGTGGTGCAACATGTCCATCACCAGTTACGTACCCAAGGTACTGAACTTTAGCTTGACCAAACTCACACTTTGATAAAGTAGCTACAAGATTAGCCTGAACCAAACGCTCAAGAAATTTACTGACATGGCATAGGTGATCTTTCCAGCTGTCACTGAAGATTAATACATCATCAGTATAAACAACACACCCTGCCAAACCCTCTGTTACAACATTCATGAGCTTCTGAAATGTGGCTGGTGCATTCTTCATACCATATGGCATTACAGAACATGCAAAAGTCTTTCCTAGTGTTACAAAACATGAGATCTCCCTAGCACGTTCAGTCATAGGTACTTGCCAGTATCCCTTTAACAAATCAAACTTACTTATGTACCTAGCCTTTCCGATCTTGTCTATGCAATCTTCCACGCGAGGGAGAGGGTAAGTGTCTGTTTTGGTTATCTGATTAACACGTCTGTAGTCGATGCAAAGCCGCTGTGACCCACCCGGCTTAGGGACTAGAGTGACAGGAGAACTCCACTCGCTCTGACAGGGCTCAATCATCAACACAGTGGTTCTTCCTGGAGTGGCACGGAATACTTGCGGGTACTCCTGCAGTAATGCCGAAAACTCCTGCCTTTCCTCGGGAGGTAGATGAGAAAGCTTAGTCTGGAGATCATTCATGATATCAGGATTCTTCCCTAGACTATCACTCAGGCTCATACTGCATGGGAGAGCTTCACTTGCAGACTCGGGTGGAACAGCTACAGCGCAGACTGGATTATTTTCGTCCCGCCTGTGATATAACTTTAGCATGTTGATGTGACATAGTTGCTTGTTCTTTCTACGATCTGGTGTGGCGATGACATAGTTGACATCACTGAGTTTCTTCTCCACGAAATAAGGACCACTAAACTTGGCTTGAAGAGGTTGCCCATGCACCGGTAGCAGAATCAAAACCTGATCTCCTGGCTGAAAGTGGCGTAACCTGGACTTCTTATCATACCAAGTCTTCATCTTCTCCTGAGCAGCTCCTAAATTCTCTCTCGCCAGCTGTAAAGCAGTGGACAGCCGCTCTTTGAACTTCATCACATACTCCAGCAGGTTGACGTCATCTTCCTCCGACAGCCAGCATTCCTTGAGTAACTTAAGGGGTCCTCTTACTTCATGGCCAAACAGTAGTTCAAAAGGTGAGAAACCCAGTGATTCATTTGGAGATTCTCTTGCAGCAAACACAACGAATGGAAGACCTTTATCCCAGTCTTTCTGATGTTCCAAACAGTATTTCTTGAGCATCGATTTGAGTGTTTGATGATATCTCTCCAACGCTCCTTGGGTCTGGGGATGGTAAGCTGAAGACGTGATCTGGGTGATGCCCAACTCTTTCAGAGACTGCTTGAAAACGTTTGACATGAAATTACTTCCCCGGTCTGACTGTACCTCCTTGGGCAGACCAAACTTTGTGAAGAACCCCAGCATTTCCTTAACCACGTTCTTTGCTGAGATATTTCTAAGTGGAATGGCTTCAGGATAACGAGTAGCCATATCAATCAGGGTCAACACATAAGAAAATCCTGAAGAAGTCTTAGGAAGAGGGCCCACAATATCCACCAACACACGGGTGAATGGCGCCTCAAAAGGAGGAATGGGAACTAGAGGTGCAACCTTTTCGGTCTGATTACACTTCCCCACAACTTGACAGGTGTGACAAGACTTACAATACCAGGAAACATCCCTGAAGATACCTGGCCAGTAGAAGTGTTTCAAAATGCGTGCCACAGTCTTCCTCACTCCAAGGTGTCCTGCCAAACTGGAATCATGAGCCACTCTAATGATATCCTGCCTACAAACACGAGGGATGACAACTTGATGTACAACCTCCCATTCACAGTCGGCTGATGCTGTTGGGAGTCTCCACTTCCTCATAAGTACTCCTGACTTTATATAATAACAAGTAGAAGCACCAGCTGACTCTTCCTCACTGCAAGCAGAGTTAGCTACACCTTTCAACTCAGGGTCAGCAACCTGCAACTCAACCAACTCTTGACGAGACAAATTATCAACACTACGGGGTACTGCCTCATCTGGTGAGTGGTCCAAATTAGCAAGAAAAGTGTCAGCTAGGATAACATCATCATCATCATTATCCTCTAAATCACCAGTAACTTTAGACTTAGCCCTAGTGACAGCACATGCAGGGAACACATCAGGGACATCACAATCCTGGGTCGCAGCCACTGGCTCACTAAACAACTGAGGAGCTGGACACACTTGACTTCCACCAATATCATTTCCAAGTAAGAAAGTTACACCTGACATTGGGAGTGTCTCAACCAACCCAACCATAACGGAACCATTAACAAAACCAGACTCTAAATTCACTCTGCACAGAGGGACAGAGAAGTAATTATTCCCTACACCTTGTAAGATTACAGTTTCATCAGATGAATTAACATTAGAGCCTAGAACACTGGTCAGCATAAGGGATCGGCAAGCACCTGTATCATGATATATTTTAACTGATTTCCTGTCATTACTGTCCAGAGGACTGACAAAACCATCAGACAGGAAATTAGCACATGAACTCTTGAGAGTGTCACCCACGTTACTGCTCAAAAGAGGAGCTCCATCATGAGAATTTAAGTTACCCCTCAAAGCAGGTTCAGTTAACTCAGTTAAAGAATTATGGGAACTCTCAAGAGTGAACACTAGACCAATTGACTGAATATTTAAAGACTCCTCTTTGTTCACATCACGCTGTCTCCTGAAACATTTCTCCGTAGTATGACCAAGCTTACTACAATAAGTACATTTACTTTTCTGAAATCTAGAGGTGAAGCTGGTATTTACTTCCTGAGAAACATCATCTTTATTCTCTTTCCTGTTACCTGTACTCTGAGTAGAGGCAACGTACTTACTCTCAGCTTTCCCTTTTTCTCTAGAATATCTCTTGTGAGTGAGAACATATTCATCAGCTAAAACTGCAGCATCAGACAAATTATCTATTCTTCTCTCATCAAGATATAGGCTTACATCTTTACTAATACACCTTTTGAAATCCTCCAGCAAAATCATCTGCTTAAATTTGTCAAAATCAGAACCCACATTCTTAGAATTTAACCACTGCTCTAACAGATCTTCTTTGATTTTTGCATACTCAACATGGGATTGCTTATCTTGCTTGTAAGTTGTCCTAAATTTTACTCTGTAGGCTTCAGGAACAAGCTCATAGGCCTTAAGAATCAAGCTCTTAACTACATCATAATTATCACATTGATCCTGAGGCAAAGATGCATAAGTTACTTGAGCTTTACCGGTGAGAACAGTTTGAAGGAGTACTGGCCAATACCTTTTGGGCCAATTAAAACCTGTAGCTACCCTCTCAAACAACTGAAAATACTTTGTTAAATCAGATTCATTAAAAGGAGGGACAAGTTTAACATTTTTAGCCACATCAAAATCATCAGAGCTAGATGATCCAGTTCCACCTTGTTTCATGCGATACTCATGGTCTGCCTGAATCCTAGCAATTTCAATTTGTGCCTGAGCCTGTACCTGTGCCTCTTGAATACGAGCATTTGCCTGAAATTCAGCCTCCTTAGCACGGGCCTCCTGCAGGGCTAGGTGTAACTTAGCTAACTCAATCTGCGTTTGCTCATTTGGAGGAGTTACATTAAACAAGCTTTCATTAATCATGTCAACAATTTGATCTTTAGAATGATGAGAGCGAACAGCAATTCCCAATTGTTGAGCAACAAGCTTAAGTTCATTCTTTGTTCTGTTTTCTACATCACACACTGTTTGCACATTTGACAAAAAATCTTTGGCTTCATCAAGTGTAGTAATAGTAGACATCATGAATAAATCACAGTCACAAAATATCAAGGAATATCCTTATGATAATATCCTGAATATCCTGGCGAGGTCGCCAAATTTATGTTACGGAACAGAGAAAGATAATGTACACTTTACGTGAGAATACTAATAATCACTACTGTCCCGTAAAGGTCCAGGTTCAAAATAAAAGAGTTAGGTAAAATTACAAGTTTAAGTTTAATGCTCAAACGAACAAGAAAACATTCAGGACCCATAAGGATAATGTAATGGCAAAAAACAGGTTAAATATATGGTTAACTGCAATAGCCTCTATTAACACGAAATTAGCAAGAGTAAATTTATCTAAGTCAGCCCTGATAAAATGATAGTACTGGATAATACTCAGTTAATGCAAGATAAATTATTATGGATACAAACTATTATTAACAATTGCTGACAATATGAATTACAAAAACTTTACTAGGCCTAAGAATTAACACCTTATGCTACACAGTACAAGAACAAAATGCAATAACACTCATACTCAAATTACACACAGCTGCTAGATGGCTGGAGACTTCCTGAGCACTCACAATAACAACTGTACAGGGGAGGACAGAGATGTGAACAAAATGAGGAGCAGATCTAAGTGGCAATGATGCAGAGACTGAGCTCATTATATAGGGGCCGGCAGAGCTTGATAAAACTTGTAAGAAGGACGTGCAAATGAAGCCATAGGGACAAAGAGTTGACAATCCCGCTCTGAACAACAGAAAGAACGACTTACTCTACTATAACGGTAGAAGGGGGGGACTGAGGCAGAACACGCTCGTGATCAAACATGCAGCATACTGTGCGTTAAAATTACACAAAGGATGATGAAATCATAGGCTATGTAACAATATATATATATATATATATATATATATATATATATATATAAATAGGGAATATAAATGTAAATTGGTATATAAACAAATATATTAATAAAATGGATTTTATATACATACATACATACATATATATTCACACAGTATATCTATATCTATATCTATCTATCTATCTGTCTATTTATATACAAACATACATTCATATAACCAGTCCCCTTCATTGTTAGCTGCTTCTTCTAGCTTGAATACCTAAAATTTGGTGGTGGCTTCAGGTAACTGAAAAATATCTCGTTCAATGATATCACGTTCGCTGTCTTATTCAACCTCATTCACGCAAACCCACAAGTACAGTGAATAATTTGTGTCATGAGGGAGAAAAGTGGATGAGTCCAGAATAGGTGTTGGAGAGAGAATAACAGGTTGGAAATAAAGATTGCCCAAGCGCGCGTCCACACGTGTGCTCGAACAAGTGCTGGGAACATGTAAGCAACACGGTAACGAATACGCTGCAGACATGTTGGGAACACCAGCGTCCAGATCATGTTGGCAACATCATGATGAAGTTTCAGCTGCCTGGTATGGACACACTTATCTCATCGCCATTGCTGCCAGTGTACGAAGTTGCACTGAAACATGTTCGCATACATCTGCCCAAATACTGTTGCAAACAGGTTCCAGACCATGTTGCCTGCAGTCTTGTCAACATATGTTCGAGAGCACGTGTGGACGCGCACTAAGACGGTAGAAGAGTTGGCGAGGTAAGCAAAAAAAAAAAAAAAAAAAAAAGTAACAATAAATTATTTGGAGCTTTTTTATAAAGAACTGTGTGCTAAGCTGCTAAATAGTAAGTGTTAGGGGAAATAATACTGACTGAAGAAGGAGCTAAGCATTTTTTTGGGAAGGCTAGTTAGAACAGGCATAAAACTTAGATACGGATAATTCCATAACAAAATGAATAATGTGTGAGTTATTGAGTATGTCTCTTATAATGCAGACACAGCTGGAAATATGAGCAGCTGTTGTGAAGAGAATGATAAACTGGAGAAATTCTTGAAAAGTCTAGGAGTACAATTACCTGGGACAAATAATAAAATTAACAAAAGACTATGATAGCGAAATAAAAAGATGCATTACAATTGGATGGAAAGCCTTCGGTAAACATAGAGACATCATGAAAAGTAGCTTGCCTATATGAATGAATAAAAGTATATAACGAATGCATAATTCTAGCTATAACGTACGGTTGTGAGACCTGGAAATTCAATTAATCTATTCTCAAAGAGCAATGGAAAGATCAACGTTGGCAATATCTTTATGAGATAGGAAAAGATCAACTTGCGTGAGAGAGCAGACCAAAGTCAAAAACATTATAGAAGTCATAAAAGAACAGAAATGGGGGTGGACAGGTCAAATAGCAAGAGTATGGAATAACCGATGGAGCAAGAGGCTGACTGACTGGACTCCAAAAGATTGTAACCGTAGTAGAAAAAGGCCAGACAGGAGGTGGAATAATGTAATAGAGAATTTGGCAGGCAAAACGTGGCAGAGATTGGCTCAGTCAAGGAATTCGTGGAGAAGGTTTGGAGAAGCCTTTGCTCAGCAGTGGACTTGCAATGGCTGCTGCTGCTGATGATGATGATGATATAATTATAAATAAATATCTATCTATCTATCTATCTATATACAGTATATACAGCATATATTCCAACTAATCATTCAGCATGGGATCGTCTTTTCGAACTGGGGTTATTAGACTCAAGCTTCATTCATTCTTTTCGTCTACTGTATACAGTACATCTTCCTTGCCATGCACAAAAGCTTCTGAAGGTTGTAACAACAGGAAAAAACATATGTTCTCGGGCTGAAGGTAAATTCATTATTGTTGACATTGATGTTCATACTGGTATATGTAAAATTATTTGTTTATTTTAACAATTTCATTACCATATTTCATACCCTACAGGGGTCAGTGTCGCTGTCTCATTTATGATGTTTCGAAACAGTTCCATTACATGCATGATAATACTGTTTTATTCTCTGGCCAGTGGTTTCTATATTTCTAAACCTCTCTTATCAGGCCTCTATAGCTTTATGGAATTCTTGCTATGCCGGCAGGGATCTAATATATCTTATATGGGTCATCCTCTGCTCACTCCCACTCCCGTCCCCAACTTCTGGTGCTACGTGACATAGGCGTACCAACTGTTACCGAGGCTCTTGGAATCATATCAGTAACTTCTTCGTCTAATGTTTCAAAATACAGCGTTGGATAAAGGTAAGGCACTTTTTAACGGATGTACGGTCAGGTCATAAGTGATCTTTACACTGGTGACCTCTACATACGTGTGTGAACAAAATGTATTTGTTATAATCCTCGTCCGTATGATTGGCATGCCTGAGTGCGGACATACGCAGGTGCCAATGAAATATATATATGACGTTATCGATGTATAAGGTCGCAGATGTTCAGTGGCTTTTGTGTAAAGATCATTTTTGATCCGAGTGTGGCATGTATTAAAAAATACATACATCTCTCACTTGTACACCTCGCCCTCTCACACTCAGACGCCCCTCCCCTGTATCCATACACCACTTCTCACATCCATACTCCCCTGTGCTTCACACACCCACACACTTACAATACCGCCATACCCAACTTTCCCACATACACGCGGCAGCAGCAGCATCTTCCCACCCTTTGTCATCAGCACACGTAGTAGGATCCAGTAATTGCTTCACCCTACCCACCCCCGACACACACTCCACCTGCTGCTTTGTGCCACCTCTAGTTAAAATAGCCAGACTGAAGAGGCGAGGCATTGAGGCGGCTCGACACACCCATTAAACTTCACTCGACGTAGGACAACGGGGCTGCCTTGTTTCGTAGTGACGCTGCTTTGAGAAGGTTCGTTGGTATGAAATGAGATGTGTTTGCCAGTCTCTTGCTGCAGAGGGAGAGAAAAAAAAGCAAAAACTAAGGTAAGCAGACACCACTGAGACTAAAACGGAGAACATGTTGACTGTACTGTGAGGTAAGTTGAGTGGTTGACTGGGTGTAAATAGTGGATTGTTTAACCAGTTTCAAGGTTGGCCGTCAAAAAAGTAACTAGTCTGTCATTTTATAGGGCTGTGCTATGGCTTGTCTGTGTACGTTTAGGTTGTTATTTCTAACAGTAATTTTTATTTTAGCATCATTTTTTTTTTTCCTTTTTTTAGTCCGGCAATTGACTGAGTGTTCGATAATTATTTCGTGCTTGTGTGTAGACAAAGAAAAAAAAAATGGATTCTAGTATTTTACTTATGTCTCAGAATACGAAAATTTCAAACACTGACTCAGCTGGCTCCATGGTTGGTTAGTCATAAAATCAAGGTGCGTCACAGTTAATTTGTCAGTGATAAGAAAATTCATCATCTGTTTGTACCTTCCGTTGTCGATGGGAATGAATATAAAACGTGACGATAATTAATGGAGCAGCATCAAGTCCGCCTGTAAAAATCCGAGCCCAGCAGGTGAGACCACTGTGAGCCGCGGATAAAAACCAATAATTCCGAGAAACTGTTGCCGCTCGCTTGTGTTTGCCCCGAGGCTGTGTTGCCAACAGAGACGACCTGCTGCAGTCGAGGCCCGTATTTATAAACTCTGAGCTACACTTGCGTATAAGACTGCTTGTATATACGTTTGTCTTTACCCTTAGAACAACAAAACCCTTCACAGTTAATGTTGACTGAATATCAAACCCACAAAAAAAAAAAAAAAAAAAAAAAAAAATGATAACAGGTGACTTTTACAGAGACTTGTTTATCCTGTGACTTTTGCTGAGATACTTTATAAGTACAAATTCTGAGTCCTTGTTTAGAGGTTCTCCTAGATCTAACTCTGTAACTGCGACGGCGTCTTTCTCATTTTATTCTAGCTGCCTCCAGAGCGTTTTATTATACACACACACACACACACACACACACACACACACACACACACACACACACACACACAAATTCTGTGAATTTTATGAAATAGGAGTCCAGACGTACATCCCACAGCACAAAGAAGCAGATAAGAAAATACAGAAATGGTTCAATACAGAATGTAAAAAATCAAAAGAAAGAAGAGATTTGTTGTGGAATAGATACAGAAGACACAATAGTGAAAGGGCGTATAATAATTACAAACAGGCAAGAAACGATTATACAAGAATAAGGAGGGAAGCCCAAAAACAGTTTGAGGAGGATATAATAAATAAAAGTAGTGATCAACCAAAGCTGTTTTACAGCTATATCAGAAGCAAAACCAAAGTAAAAGATATAATACAATCAATTACGGACGAGGGAATCACACACAAGAGAAAGATATTTGTGAAGCACTAAATAAGAATTTCCAATTAGTTTTTACAGAAGAAAAAAATTTTGAGAGGGACTATGTGGAACATGCATGTCCACACATACTACCAGATATACAAATAGCAGAAAAAGTAATACAGGAGGAGTTAAGTAGATTAGACAGAGGAAAAGCAAGTGGTCCTGATGAAATTTCATGTTGGGTACTACGAGAATGTGCAAAGGAGTTAAGTAAACCATTATTTTTAATTTTCAAGAAATCTTTGAGTCAAGGTAAACTACCTGATATTTGGAAAAAAGCAAATATTGTCCCCTTATTCAAGAAAGGAAATAGACAAAATCCACTCAACTACCGACCAGTATCACTGACCAGTGTTGTAAGCAAGGTATTAGAAAAGCTTATAAGAAAAGCTTGGGTAAATCATCTAGAAGAACACAGTATGATAACAGAAAGACAGTTTGGTTTCAGAAAATGAAAATCATGTGTTACTAATCTGTTGAGCTACTATGACAGAGTAACAAACACAATACAGGAAAGGGAAGGATGGGTGGACAGTATCTATTTAGATTTCAAGAAAGCTTTTGACACAGTACCACACCAAAGACTTTATGGAAACTGTACCATCAAGGAGGAATTCGAGGCAAACTGTTTTGTTGGATGCAAGACTTTCTCATAAAAAGAGAAATGAGAACAGTACTAAGAGGAAACTACTCATCATGGAAAGAAGAGACTAGTGGAGTACCACAGGGTTCAGTGCTGGCACCAATCATGTTTTTAGTGTATATAAATGATATAAACAGTAACACTGGAAATGAGAGCTAACTGAATATGTTTGCAGATGATGCAGAAATACAAAGGAGAATTACTAACACAGACTCTTGTAAAGAGCTACAAGAAGAATTAAATAAACTTCATGAATGGAGTAGTACATGGCAAATGGAATTCAATGTGGACAAGTGTCATGTAATCAAGTTTGGTAAAAGTGGAAAAAGACCTGATTGGGATTATAAGTTAGGAAATAGAACCCTATACACATCAGAAAGAGAGAAAGACCTAGGTGTGATTATCAATAACAGACTATCCCCGGCTGACCACATCAGCGAGAAGGTACGGAACATGTATACACTGCTTGCAAATGTGAGAGTAGCATTCACATATATAAATGAAGACATGCTAAGAAGGATAATAACATCATTCATTAGACCAACCCTGGAATATGCATCAGTAGTCTGAAGTCCTCATCTCAAAAAGCACATAGACAAGATTGAAAAAGTTCAAAGGGCCGCTACAAGATGGATACCAAGCTTAAGGGACCTAAGCTACAAAGAAAGACTAAATAAACTGAATCTACCAACACTACAGGAGAGAAGGAAAAGAGGTGACATGATAATGCTATATAAGTGCGTATCAGGGAAGGAGAAAACAGACATAAATGATTACTTAACATATGTAGAAGCATCAGCAAGAGGACACTGCAAAAAACTGCATAAGAAGAGAGGTGATAAAGACGTAAGGAAATTCAGTTTCCCAAACAGAGCAATTGATCAATGGAATGCACTACCGAATGAAATAGCGTGTGCCAAAACAATTCACAAATTTAAGGATATGTACGATAAATATTGTTTAAGACACGGGACAGTACGAGCTTGACTCATTCCTGTAAAGATACAATTAGGTAAGAACACACACAACTTGATTCAACGACCTAAGTTGCGCTTGACTGCTTGTGTCCTGTACACATTTGCCTTGACGTACTGTATGCAGCTAACAATCAAGTTTAATCGAAATGGAATGAAATTTAAGTCACAAAATACGAAAATAAATCGATCAACAAAAATTGTTTACAGTTACGAAGACATGGTTACCCTTCAAAAATTTGATACGTTTCTTTACAAATCTGGCTGGAGTTCTTGTTCAAGGAAAGCACTCATGAAGGATCCTAACCAGACATTACGATAAAGAAGACATTTATCAGCAGTTATTTTCTTTAGCATCTTGTGGTTTAGTGGTAAGAACGCCCCAGTCGGAGGGACGGCCTTACGTAGATACGATCCCAGAGAAGTGACTGAGGATTTTTTTTATCATATCTTGCCATCAAGGGAAGTACAGAGTGGTTCAAAGGGGATTGGGGAGTATTAGGAGGGGAGCAGGGAGAAGAAGAGTGTAGGAGCCTTGGGGAGGGGGAGAGGGGAGAAAGGGAAAGAGGGAAGAGAGAGAAGTAAAGTAGCTTGGTCATTAGCATTAGCTTTGGATCATTGCACTTCATAGCGGTGTTTTGGGAGAAGTGGCTACCGTTTACTTTATTATTATTATTATTATTTTTGTTGTTATTATTATTATTATTTTTTATTATTATTATTTTATTATTTTTTTATTCATTTATTTATTTATTCATTTATTTTTTACTTTACGTTTATTCTATTTTAGAAGTGAAATGATTAGCAGCTTCATGAATGACGATAAATATATAAGCAAGCAATTTTGTACAAGGCTTATGCGTAGGAATGTTTGTGAATACGCTCAGGGCCAGTCACATAAAAACAACATCTGAGTTGCTAGAGAGAAGTGGGTGTAAGTTTGTCTATGAATGCGAACCAGAGTGACGTGAGAGTGAAAGGGGTCTGTTTGTCTGGCGTTTGTTTCTGTGATGTCTGCTTGTATGGTGCCTCTGCTTGTGTGGTGCCTGTTTGTGTGGTGTTTATTAGATTGCGTGCAGTAGTATCTTTGTTTGCTGTTTTCCTCTGTGGATTTGTGTTTGCATTGTGCGTATGACAATTAATATCAGTTCTGTGGAAGGTGCTGTCGCAGTACGTGAACTCCTTGAAACCGATTACCTTTTATTTTACCACTGATACCATTAGATAAAATTATTCAACTTAGGACAAACCTCTAGCACTTAAGTGGTTAATGAAGGCTGTATATAATTCCCTTATTTCAAAAAGTCTCCCCTTAACTACATATAAACGTGTGGTGTTATCTACAGTACGGTAAAAAACTATCTACGACTTCGGAGGGAAGTCATAAATTGGCACTCGCTAATAGTTATGTAAAAGATAAGTGTAAAAGACTTCAACACATTTTTCCCCCTCACCTTTATGGGGCTTGCGCTTGGCAATAAATTTAGTGCAATGACTTATACACTTAATTTTATGCCTGCTGTCAGTTATAGCAAGTTATGTATTAAGTGCTAAAAAATTATCTGTACACGTTGGACAGAGCCTACTGATGTCCTTAATTATACAGAGGGAAAATGTGACTGTAATTTTACATGTGCAGGTAATAAGGGACAAATCTGGATGAGGGTACTGATTGCGCCATAAATGACACCGTATGCTTTATTTTGTTTTTATTCTATCACCAGGCAATTTTACTCGGCTTGCGACACATTTTTCGAATGAAAAGGGTTAGATGCAACCTTTTTAACCCCTTCACAATAAGAGTTCTTCCCCAGGGTGAAAAAGTTGCTCGTAGTTCGCAAGAAGTTATGATGGACACTACGCTTTCGAAGTAAAAAGGGGGATTTGTGTGTTACGGAGGAACTGATGTGTGAGGAGGGGTACTGCTGCTTGGAGGAGGGGACTGGTGTGTGTGTGTGTGTGTGTGTGTGTGTGCGTGTGCGTGCGTGCGTGCGTGCGTGCGCGCGAGTGTGAGTGAGTGGGTGAGTGAGTCTGACAAATTACAGAAACTCCATTGCAGCATTCTGGTTATCAGCTTCCGAGATATGTTGCATTCATTATTTCTCTCTCTCTCTCTCTCTCTCTCTCTACATGATTAGTTCCGTTTCTGCTGAAGTGCCTTTGTGTGGATGAAAGCGTGTGTGCGTGAGGGAATTTAGATGGATGATTCACCATTTCAATAGTTTTATTTGTACCACCAGGAAATTTTTATTCATGTCAGTTTTTATTGGAAGGGTTTGACCTGCACACCTACAGTGAGTGGTGGAGTGGGAAAGTCCGTAATGAGAAAGTCGTTTTGAATTTGGTTTAGATACTTTGGAGATGTTCGTAGGATTGTTCGTGCCAAAGCTGCAATTTACGAGGAAAAAATAAACAGAGGGTTTATCTTCTTTGCTAGAAAACATACAGGATGAAATGCACAAACAATTAAGTTATTTTTCAAAATAGTCTCACTCTAGCCCTCTGCACTTTTTTTTTTATATAATGGTCTACAATCTACGTAATTCCATTGGCTGAGTCCTTTTTTTTTTTTTTTTTTTTTTTTTTTTTTTTTTACTGTACCCGAAACAGTGTCTGCACTACTTCTTTCACATCGTCACTACCAGACCGCTGACCATATAATGCATCTGCAAGTGGGTCGAAGACATGGAAACCGCTTGATGCGAGGTCGGGACTGTAAGGTGGATGTGGAAGAATCTCAGCCTAGAGTCTTCAGATTGTTATATTGGCAGGTGTCGTTTTGATCGGTGTGTGTGTGTGTGTGTGTGTGTGTGTGTGTGTGTGTGTGTGTGTGTGTGTGATAGAGAGAGAGAGAGAGAGAGAGAGAGAGAGAGTGTGTGAGAGCAAAATATTTCAAAGAGATTTCATCTGATTTACAAATTTGGTGGCGGGCATATGTGATAGCCAAAGAGTTAAACCACCGCTTTTTAGAGCAGCAGGTCACAGTAAAAGACCACAGTACTAGGTATGGTTAGATCAAGTAATATCATCTTAAACATCTTGTATCCAGTGAAGACCAGACTTGGTGGAAGGGTACGAAGAGAATCAATTTTGAAAAGAATCTGTTGAAGGACGAGGTCACAGGGAAGGTAAAATTTCGATCTTTGTGTCTAGGTGTGAAGAAAACATCGAAACCAGTTTTTGTCTTATTTAGACCGAACTGGTGAAACGGCTGAAGACCAGGTAATGCACTGAACTATTTCTTTGGAAACAATAGGTCAAAGGTCAAGGTCGGATGGCAAGGTCAAAGTAAACAGTTGTTATCCGATATACATCAAACTTTGTTGGAGAGTTCAAAGTAATGGAAAGATAAAGAGGTTCTATTCTGAGAGAAGTCAGTCAAATTAAAGGTCACAGAACAAGGTCAGATGACTACCCGTGTGCCTGTTATGTACAGAATATAGAGTTTTTATTTAATTTGTAGCAAACTTGGTGGTAGGATTAAGGAAGAGACTTAGGGTTGGCCTACTGTTCTTTAGAACAATTGGTTAAAGATCAAAATCGGATGGCAAGGTCAGCTTAAAGAGATTTTACCCGAATTACACCGAGTTTTGTGGGAACGTTTAAACTAGGAAAATGGTAAAGCAATTTTATTTTGCGAACAACCAGTCAAGGGTCAAGGTCAAAGTCAAGAAGTTCAGCTAAAAATGTTTTGATGCGATATGACCTAAACTTGGTAGAGGAGTCAAGGGTCAGGCAAGGAAGAAGTAATGCGATTTTGAGAACACTTGGTCGAAGGTGTGAGTAACAGAGCAAAGTCAAATGTTGGGCCCTTAGACCAATTGATGGGCGAGATTATTGCACTCTCTGATAGCTCATTCTTGTTTACGTTGTTGTGGCCAGTGCATGGGGATGAACACTGTAGTGGTACCGAAGAACAGTTTTTTAACAGCGGTCCTCCTGTTTTGTAACGAACTTCAAGTATTAGCTTATCGTTAAGTCTGGCTGAGCACGTTGCAGTGTTAATAGTTTGACCACGTTCTTTATAATCTTCCACCATGGTCATCTTCAAACCCCAGATTAAGACCAGCACGACTTTCTCGGCAAGCGGGACGCTTTTGAACTTCCTTGCTGAGTATCTCTATAGACCTTCTTTAGACACATTTCTTGTCCACGTTTAAGCCTTTCCTCCCATCCATATATCTTTAGTCTGCTTCATTCAGTTAACGCAGTCATATTGTGTTAACATTCTACGGTGAATTTCTGATTTGACCCCATTTCCCCAGAGATACCTTATCATGACACGTTGTTCAAGGATCGTGCATTCAGAAAGTGAAGCGTCCATGCTGACACAACCGTTGCATGACAGACTTCTATAACTGCAATGCATGATGGAAACTCAAACCTGCCGGCAAATTAGCAAAAACCGCATAAACTTGCTCGCCTATTATAGATTGCACCTGTCGCGTTATTCTCATATTGCCTTCTATTTTTTCAATTTACCCTTGCATATTTTTACTGAAAGATATTTCTAAAAGGCTTAACCAGTTCAACCTGAGAACATATATTTTTACCATATCCTTGTTACTTAGAGTCAATTTTATTTATGTTAGAGAATGACCATATCTTAAGTAAGCAGAGAAGAATATTCAAGTTACATTAAGAACATAGACAATAATAAACAATAAAACATTAATCTTCTCACCGACACGCCCTCTTTAGTATTTTTCTCAGCTAAAATTAGATGATTTTATTCAACCAAAAACTGGCCGTAGGAGTCTGAGGATGTTGACACTATCACCATTAACTATCGTATCGTTGAGACAATTCTATGAGTATTATTCTATTCCAGCTGACGCAAGACGATTTTACTGAGGCATGATTGTGTATAGGATCACGAAAATGTTAAAGCTGTCACCATATTCTATACCCTCTACCCCTTCATGGCGGGGTTAACGTTTTTATTGTTCCACCTAACTCCAGGTTATTTTATGCATCTGTGTGTTAAAAGTAAAATGACGAATAGACGTTAGGAATGAGGGGACTATTAAAGCTACAAATTGAACAAAAACTGGACGATATGCAAATTATACTTATATTCTTTCGATTATTATTATTTTTTTGTTAACGCTTGACGAAGTAACCTTTTGCGCTTTGTTTTCTGGTAAAACTCTGACTATTCTTAGTGTTCATATCCATACTCATCGTAAGAAAGAACACAACGTTCAAATCCTGCATAAACCTGAACATCCTCTCAGTATTAATTTCCATACAGAATATTTTCGCACAGCTCCTTTCCTGTTACACGATGAAACAGACTCCCACTGTTCATTTCCTTACATAAGTGTTCATTTCCTTCTGTAAAGCTGAAGATCCGTTGTTTATCTCCTGACATAAATCGATTTTCAGTGTTCATTTCCAAACTGAATATTCCTGTAAAAATGTTAAGCATCTTGTCTGTGCATTTCCTAAAAAAAAAAAAAAAAAAAAAATCCTTTCAGCGCTTACTTTCTGCCACAGTCTAAGGTTGAACATCATCTGAGTGTTCACTTCCCACCACAGAACATGTACTGCCCATTTACTGCCACAAGATTAACACGCTTTCAATATTCGTATCTTGCCATGAGACTGAACATACGATGTTCCAATTGCTTATCTTCTCCATAAGACTGAACATTCTCTTCTAACTACAGCTTCTCTAAGTGTTCATTTCCTGTTATCAGGCCTATAATACCCTTCGTCTGGTGCAATTCTGGGTCCATCAGATTAGTACATATTTTACACACCACTCGTAACAGATAAAGACCCCTCAACTGGGTACGCCCGCCATTAAATTTAACTTTTTTCATAGTTTTAAGGCGGAATACGCTTTAATCACAAATAAGATTATGAGAATGTTCTATAAATTATGAAAGACTTTTTTTTTCTGTGCCTCTTTATTCATAATGATATTAAGTTGGCAGCATTGTCACCAGCACCATAGCAACACACAGCGTCGAAATAATTAGACTCTTAACATCTTTGTTCTCATCGATTTGCATATCTTTTCCAGTGATCAAATTGAAACATGTGCGACGCACATTGTGAACGAGCGAAAATTGTCGTTTTGCTGAACTCACATAAACAGATTACAGTAAAATTGTGTGTCATTTATTCGCTGACAGTTGTAGTCGTAGCCCTACCATCGCTATTACTTCAGCATTCAGTTTACCTTTTAGTTTCGTCAGAAAAAAAAATGAACTGCTAACATCGTGCAAATTTCGTCCCCGTCCAAAGAAAATCAAGTAACACTGCGTTCCTTTCTATATGTCTGGAGACACTGCAACGAAGAGAATAACCCTTTATTACGATGACCTGATTTTGTTACACTGTTTTTGTCACCAGATCATTCTATTCAATGAATGGCTTAAAAGGGAGAAAGAAGAAGGGAGAGTAAGGAGTGAGAAGGAGAGAGGAATAAAGAAGGGGGAAGAGGGAGAGAGGAGGAGGGTGGTTCCGTATAGTATGGAAAGCAGGAGAGAGGGAGGGGAGGGGAATGATCTGAATAATATTGGGAGAGTGAGTCGGGGAGGTCTCAAGTAGTAGTAGAAAAAAAGATGGGGAGAAAGGCTGGAAGAGGGAGTCTAAATAGTAATGAAAGATGGTGGGGGACTGAGGGAGAGAGGGAAAGGAAAAAGGCTTTGAGTAGTATAGGAGGAGGAAAAGGGAAGGAGCTGGCAGAGGTAGAAAGAGGTTTTGAAAAATATGACAAGAGTGAGAGGTGGGTTCGAAGGGGAAGAGGAAAGGCAGAGGGAGATGGGGGAAGGGATGACTAATAGTTTTGAGAGGCTGAAGGAATGGAAGGGGAGTGAGAGAGGAAAGGGGGGGGGTGGATGGAAGGGAATTGAGAGAGGAAGGAGGAGGGATGGAAGAGGAGTGAGAGAGGAAAGGGGAGGGAGGGACGGGAGGTTCTGAATTGTAAATCGTTCATATTTTCTCTTCATTTTTTTCCCCAATCAAAGGCTTATTCATTGTTTACATTAATAACAGTAACAGTCTATTCATAGGAAATATTTTCATTCCATTATTCTTTCACATTTTCATAGACCAGACTTTACATTTCCCTATTGGCAAAATAAGCAGGTGATCGGCCTTTTACTCTGTGGTCTCAGTGGGTTTATGTCTAATGGAGTTGTGAAGTGTGTTCATCATCCTCGGTGTGTGGTGGTGTGAGAGGCAGTCATGTGAACTCGTGCGAATAATGTCATTTTTCAAGACCATATCACTAAATAGCGTGTGATCAGGTTTGATATTTTTTCTTGACTTAACGAACTGTTACCTATATTAAAACACTTCAGTGTCAATGAACACCCCTAAGCTTGATAAAACCGTCTGCTGCTAACCGGAATAAAACAGATGATCAGTGGTGCACAGGGTGGCACTGGTTACTTTTAAGGTAAGTAATGTCGTTCGGTAGTAGAGAGAACAGAAAAATTAAGTGGACTGTTAAGTGGAACGTTTTTCAATTGAACAACGTCATTTGTGACAGTGTAAATCCTCAACGTGCATCCACAGCAATGAAAGGGGGCCAATCACTGAATTCCTGTGACGTATTTTTCACCTTGCTTTCGTTACCTGCAGTCGATTTTATTTAGCTAGGCTCAAACTTTTCGAGGTGGAGAGAAGAGACATAGCCTTCTTTTTCAGCTTAATTAAAATTGTTTGGAGTCAGAAAAAAGATGAAGAAATATCATCTGAGTGAAGGGGTTAATAGATATAATTTTCTAACCCTTTCACTTCTCAGATATATCACTCCTGTGCAAATACATTCACATTACAACCGAGTAAAATATCAACATGCATCCGTAGCTGTGAATACGCATCTGAGCAGTTGGAGTAAAGCCAAATGCAGCAAAGAAGAATTGCACCAGACAGGTACGGAAAGCAGTACTGCGTGAACAGAGTACCATGAGTGGAGCAGTATGTGATATACAGAAGGCAAATGTTGAATGCAGCAGAATATGAATTACAACTGACAAAAAGTACATGATATACTGCGTGAATCACAGTAGACAAATACGGAATGCAGAACACTGTGAATATAATACTACGTGAATTCAGTAGACAATTGCTGAATGCAGTATTGTATGAATTCTTTAGCTGCGAATTGCAGTACTCAAGTACTGAATGTAAAATTATGTGAATGCAAGTACAGTACAGTATAGAAGTGTTCAACACAGTGTTCTGTAAAAGTAATATGTAATTACTGTATAAAGTACTGTGTATAAGCAGTAGATAAGTACTGGATACAGATCTGTATGAAGGTGGTTGTTTGTGGATGCAATACTGTTGTATTATAGTAAAGTGAATGCAGCCCGATGAAAACAGTTGTGTGTGAATGCACTGAGAGTGAATACCGTAGTGTCTGAATTCAGTAGTGTGTGAATGCACACTACTGAAAGCAGTACTCGGTGAATGCAGTACTCTTAATCGAGCACTGTGGTAATTAAGTACTGGGTTAATGCAGTAGTAACAATAACAGCAGTGTGTTTGAATGTTGTACTGTATTAATGCTGTTGTTGTTCTTGGCTTTCTTTTTTTAAGTTTACGTCTACATACATTACAGGGGAACTGTCTGAGTTCCACTGCTGCCTCTGAAACTGATTTGTTCATTCTCACCAGATACAGTATTTTGTATGGAAATGCTGTTTTATTTTAGAACACCCTACTTGGTAATTAGGACTGCCAGCAGTATGTTAATGCAGTCAGGTTAAACTGTACCTAATAGACAAGTTCTGGAAATTATATCCGGCATTTAGCTGGGGGGCTTAAGTGGCATGAGATTGATATTAAATAGTAGCGAGGAAAACACCTTATGGGGCCAAGCGTTATTTGTTCCTGAACAACTATTCGCCCAACTGAAATTTATCAAGTCCAACAAGACATTTCCAGAGCACAAACTTATATACCCAGGCACAGGAAGAGGCAGGTAAACTGAGACAGAATGCGACCAGATACGATCAGTGAAAAAAGAAAGAAAAGAAAGTTAGGTAGGTCAAAGTTTATAATTAAAGATGGGTTTTAATAATGTCACCTGAGTGTTCAACAAAGTAGTGATATTATACAAGGCTAATATTCTATGCAGATGAAGTGTTTAGGAGCTAAAAATGGATACGAACGGTCTGATATTGCGTTGATATAAAAAGAATGATAGCAAACTTTAAATACGTGAAAATGAAATAGAAAAGTTTAACCGCTTCCCTATACTGTAGTGACATATTACGTGAGTTTATTCGTTCTACCTGGATGCGAGAGGGATGTCTGTTGAGCAAGGAAGAGTGGCTGTGCGTGACAGAAATAAATGGAGAGAAATTGTGAATGAATAAGTGATGACGCAGCCCTGAGGGGATATTCTCCTGCATTTGGTCTGATCAGCTAGTCAGGTCAGGTGCGGGTAAGGGGATGGGTCTGTTATGATGTGGCAGGGGTAAACCAGTTCTGCTGTCGGGCCCTGCTGCGGATGTCACTGATTGCATTGCGCAGTTGACCCTTGTGCGGTGTGGTGCGGTGAGGATCTGTCCGTTCTCCCCTTTGGGGCTAAGATGCGAATGAATGTGTTTGAATGGATGAGTAAATGGAGAGTGAGTCGTCCTGTCTCGGTTACCTCCCTTTCCTTGGGGGAAGCAGCCTAGGTATATAGATAGATAGATAGACCTTCAGACAATTGTATTAATCAATGAAGAACTTTAGTATAAGTAAATGGGTTTGTCAGGCCTATATCTAATCATTCCAGTTGAAAAGACGTCTCCTCAAACGAGTGAAATCACCTGGAGACGGTAAAAGTATGTACAGTAACTAGAATGGCACTCAGTAGAACACAAACCTCCGTCAAGGCCCAACGTGCAGTTCCTTTTAATTCAGTCAAATCTAATCCAATAGCAAACTTATAACCCTATAAGTTGTAACACCATAATTTTAAACTACCCATAACTGTACCATACACATTCGTAGATACCAACATCCTAAATATGCCTGATTCTTTTCATGAAGAACCATGCAATATTCACTGAAAAATTTACGAAAATTTCGAAAAACGCCCTATCTCGCAGTGTCGAAAAAAAAAAAAAAAATTGGATCTGCACCTTTATCCGAATCTGCACCAAAATTTAATGGAGTCTATTCTGGGCCAAGGCCCATTCTTCTACCAAGTTTCGTGGAAATCCGTCCAGTAGTTTTTGTGTAATCTTGCTCACAAACCAACCAACCAACAAACAAACAAACGGACAGGGGTGAAAACATAACCTTCTTGGCGGAGGTAATAAATGTCGTCCTCAGGAGCGAAAGAAGCGTTTTCCCCGTCAGTCTGAGACAACATTATATTTAGTTCTGTCTTCAGGCAAGGGTATTCAAAGTAGGAGAGAATATTCGTAGCCGAAGATTGAATACAGCTAATTCAGAACTACTGCAATACTAGAAGTCCTTTATTACAACTTGAGTAAATAGTCAGGTGGTAACCAGGTACTTCAGAGTGAAGTGGTTAACTTTTTGACTAGTGTGTCGCCTTTTGTTTGGTATTCTTTCTAATTAGACATACTTTTGCATAGGGACAAACATCGTGTGGCAAAACAGTGAATGGAGAAAACTTTTGAGTAGTTCACTGTCAGTTGACTTGTAAGCTTAAGAGAATAGGCTAATGTCGGTAACGCCAAAATTTGTAATTAAAAAAAATAATAAAAGGCAGCATATTAGTAAGTGGATTCATTTCAGATCATACGGATAACTATAATGAAAATTATGTAAAATATTATGGGTAAGAGAAAGATTATAGTCATTCCGATCATGACAGTGATAAGTTGTTCTAGTTAGGACAGATTTTATGAAAAAGATGTAGGGCCATTGGATTTTCATACACTGCCTTCGAGTCAAAAAAAGAAGCTGCAAATGACTAAAAACATTCATACTGTGAACGGACTACAGTAGCGATAAGAGAGGCTTGTGATATTTCGGTCGCAGCCACCCAGCATTGACCTTTGCGATCAGACTTGTGTAAGTAACAGTTAATAAGCAAATAGATTAAAAAACTGACAGACAGATAACAAGACAGGCAGACTGAGAGTTAAATCTGGAAAACATGACGCCCCTGCAAAAGAAAAAAAAAAGTGCGAGAGTGTCACATGAGCCCCGTATGGAGACGAGCCTGAGCCCATATATATATATATATATATATATATATATATATATATATATATATATATATTAGAGAGAGAGAGAGAGAGAGAGAGATTTTATATATATATATATTGTTACATAGCCTATGATTTCATCATCCTTTGTGTAATTTTAGCGCACAGTATGCTGCATGTTTGATCACGAGCGTGTTCTGCCTCAGTTCCCCCCTTCTACCGTTATAGTAGAGTAAGTCGACATCTCTGTTATACTTTGCGGGATTGTCATCTCTTTGTTCCCATGGCTTCATTTGCGCGTCCTCATTACAAGTTGTATCAAGCTCTCCTGGCCCCTATATAATGAGCTCAGTCTCTGCATCATTGCCACTTAGATCTGCTCCTCATTTTGTTCACATCTCTGTCCTCCCCTGTACAGATATTATTATTGTGAGTGCTCAAGAAGTCTCCAACCATCTAGCAGCTGTGTGTAATTTGAGTATAACTGTTGTTGCATTTTTTCTTGTACTGTATAGCATAAGTTTAATTTGTAGGCTTAGTGAAGTTTTTGTAATTCATGTATGGATCTTTATGTCAGTCATTTTTGATAATAGTTTGTATCTGTAATTATTTATCTGGCATTCACTGAGTATTATCTGGTATCTCATTTCATCAGGGCTGACTTAGATAAATTTACTCTTGCTAATTTCGTGTTAATAGAGGCTATTGCAGTTAACCATATATTTAACCTGTTTATTTGCCATTACATTATCCTTATGAGTCCTGAATGTTTTGTTGTTAATTTAAGCATTAAACTTTAACTTGTAATTTTACCTAACTCTTTTGTTTTGAACCTGGAACTTTACGGGACAGTAGTGACTCTTCGTATTCTCACTTAAAGTGTACCTTATCTTTCTCTGTTCCGTAACATAAATTTGGCGACCTCATATCGGGATATTCAGGATATTATCATAAGGATATTGTTTGATATTTTGTGACTGTGATATATTCATGATGGCTACTATTTCTACACTTGATGAAGCCAAAGATTTTTTGTCAAATGTGCAAACAGTGTGTGATATAGAAAACAGAACAAAGAATGAACTTAAGCTTGTTGCTCAACAATTGGGAATTGCAGTTCACTCTCATCATTCTAAAGATCAAATTGTTAGCATGATTAATAAAAGCTTGTTTAATGTAACTCCTCCAAATGAGCAAACGCAGATTGAATTAGCTAAGTTACAGCTAGCCCTGCAGGAGGCTCGTGTGAAGGAAGCTGAATTTCAAGCACGTGCTAAGGAGGCTGATGTTAAGGAGGCTGAGTTTCACGCACAAGTTGAACTTGCTAGGATTAAGGCAGACCATGAGTATCGCATGAAACAAGGTGGAACTGGATCATCTAGCTCTGATGATTTTGATGTGGCTAAAAATGTTAAACTTGTCCCTCCTTTTAATGAATCTGATTTAACTAAGTATTTTCAGTTGTTTGAGAGGGTAGCTACAGGTTTTAATTGGCCTAAGGAGTATTGGCCAGTACTCCTTCAAACTGTTCTCACCGGTAAAGCTCAAGTAACTTATGCATCTTTGCCTCAGGATCAGTCTGATAATTATGATGTAGTTAAGAGCTTGATTCTTAAGGCCTATGAGCTTGTTCCTGAAGCCTATAGAGTAAAATTTAGGACAACTTACAAGCAAGATAAGCAATCCCATGTTGAGTATGCAAAAATCAAAGAAGATCTGTTAGAGCAGTGGTTAAATTCTAAGAATGTGGATTCTGATTTTGGTAAATTTAAGCAGATGATTTTGCTGGAGGATTTCAAAAGGTGTATTAGTAAAGATGTAAGCCTATATCTTGATGAGAGAAGAATAGATAATTTGTCTGATGCTGCAGTTTTAGCTGATGAGTATGTTCTCACTCCCAAGAGATATTCTAGAGAAAAAGGGAAAGCTGAGAGTAAGTACGTTGCCTCTACTCAGAGTACAGGTAACAGGAAAGAGAATAAGGATGATGTTTCTCAGGAAGTAAATACCAGCTTCACCTCTAGATTTCAGAAAAGTAAATGTACTTATTGTAGTAAGCTTGGTCATACTACGGAGAGATGTTTCAGGAGACAGCGTGATGTGAACAAAAAGGAGTCTTTAAATATTCAGTCAATTGGTCTAGTGTCCACTCTTGAGAGTTCCCAGAATTCTTTAACTGAGTTAACTGAACCTGCTTTGAGGGGTAACTTAAATTCTCATGATGGAGCTCCTCTTTTGAGCAGTAACGTGGGTGACACTCTCAAGAGTTCATGTGCTAATTTCCTGTCTGATGGTTTTGTCAGTCCTCTGGACAGTAATGACAGGAAATCAGTTAAAATATATCGTGATACAGGTGCTTGCCAATCCCTTATGCTGACCAGTGTTCTAGGCTCTAATTTTAATTCCTCTGATGAAACTGTAATCTTACAAGGTGTAGGGAATAATTACTTCTCTGTCCCTCTGTGCAGAGTGAATTTAGAGTCTGGTTTTGTTAATGGTTCCGTTATGGTTGGGTTGGTTGAGACACTCCCAATGTCAGGTGTAACTTTCTTACTTGGAAATGATATTGGTGGAAGTCAAGTGTGTCCAGCTCCTCAGTTGTCTAGCGAGCCAGCGGCTGTGTCCCAGGATTGTGATGTTCCTGATGTGTTCCCTGCATGTGCTGTCACTAGGGCTAAGTCTAAAGTTACTGGTGATTTAGAGGATGATGATGATGTTATCCTAGCTGACACTTTTCTTGCTAATTTGGACCACTCACCAGATGAGGCAGTACCCCGTAGTGTTGATAATTTGTCTCGTCAAGAGTTGGTTGAGTTGCAGGTTGCTGACCCTGAGTTGAAAGGCCTAGCTAACTCTGCTTGCAGTGAGGAAGAGTCAGCTGGTGCTTCTACTTGTTATTATGTAAAGTCAGGAGTACTTATGAGGAAGTGGAGACCCCCAACAGCATCAGCCGACTGTGAATGGGAGGTTGTACATCAAGTTGTCATCCCTCGTGTTTGTAGGCAGGGTATCATTAGAGTGGCTCATGATTCCAGTTTGGCAGGACACCTTGGAGTGAGGAAGACTGTGGCACGCATTTTGAAACACTTCTACTGGCCAGGTATCTTCAGGGATGTTTCCTGGTATTGTAAGTCTTGTCACACCTGTCAAGTTGTGGGGAAGTGTAATCAGACCGAAAAGGTTGCACCTCTAGTTCCCATTCCTCCTTTTGAGGCGCCTTTCACCCGTGTGTTGGTGGATATTGTGGGCCCTCTTCCTAAGACTTCTTCAGGATTTTCTTATGTGTTGACCATGATTGATATGGCTACTCGTTATCCTGAAGCCATTCCACTTAGAAACATCTCAGCAAAGAACGTGGTTAAGGAAATGCTAGGGTTCTTCACAAAGTTTGGTCTGCCCAAGGAGGTACAGTCAGACCGGGGAAGTAATTTCATGTCAAACGTTTTCAAGCAGTCTCTGAAAGAGTTGGGCATCACCCAGATCACGTCTTCAGCTTACCATCCCCAGACCCAAGGAGCGTTGGAGAGATATCATCAAACACTCAAATCGATGCTCAAGAAATACTGTTTGGAACATCAGAAAGACTGGGATAAAGGTCTTCCATTCGTTGTGTTTGCTGCAAGAGAATCTCCAAATGAATCACTGGGCTTCTCACCTTTTGAACTACTGTTTGGCCATGAAGTAAGAGGACCCTTAAGCTACTCAAGGAATGCTGGCTGTCGGAGGAAGATGACGTCAACCTGCTGGAGTATGTGATGAATTTCAAAGAACGGCTGTCCACTGCTTTACAGCTGGCGAGAGAGAATTTAGGAGCTGCTCAGGAGAAGATGAAGACTTGGTATGATAAGAAGTCCAGGTTACGCCACTTTCAGCCAGGAGATCAGGTTTTGATTCTGCTACCAGTTCATGGGCAACCTCTTCAAGCCAAGTTTAGTGGCCCTTATTTCGTGGAGAAGAAACTCAGTGATGTCAGCTATGTCATCGCCACACCAGATCGTAGAAAGAGCAAGCAACTATGTCACATCAACATGCTAAAGTTATATCACAAGCGGGATGAAAATAATCCAGTCTGCACTGTAGCTGTTCCACCCGAGTCTGCAAGTGAAGCTCTCCCATGCAGTATGAGCCTGAGTGATAGTTTGGGGAAGAATCCTGATATCATGAATGATCTCCAGACTAAGCTTTCTCATCTACCACCCAAGGAAAGGCAGGAGTTTTCGGCATTACTGCAGGAGTACCCGCAAGTGTTCCGTGCCACTCCAGGAAGAACCACTGTGTTGATGCATGATGTCGATGTTGGAGACGCAAAGCCAATTAAATTGCCTCCTTACCGTGTGAACCCAGTGAAAGTTCCTCTCATCCAGAAGGAGCTTGGCTACCTGTTGGACCACAAGATGATTGAGCCCTGTCAGAGCGAGTGGAGTTCTCCTGTCACTCTAGTCCCTAAGCCAGGTGGGTCACAGAGGCTTTGCATCGACTACAGACGTGTTAATCAGATAACCAAAACAGACACTTACCCTCTCCCTCGTGTGGAAGATTGCATAGACAAGATCGGAAAGGCTAGGTACATAAGTAAGTTTGATTTGTTAAAGGGATACTGGCAAGTACCTATGACTGAGCGTGCTAGGGAGATCTCATGTTTTGTACTATTAGGAAAGACTTTTGCATGGTCTGTAGTGCCATATACAGATTGTTTTAGAGTAATAAGAAATTTCCTTTGTAAATTTCTTTTTTCTTTGTGGGGAGGTGTTACATAGCCTATGATTTCATCATCCTTTGTGTAATTTTAGCGCACAGTATGCTGCATGTTTGATCACGAGCGTGTTCTGCCTCAGTTCCCCCCTTCTACCGTTATAGTAGAGTAAGTCGACATCTCTGTTATACTTTGCGGGATTGTCATCTCTTTGTCCCCATGGCTTCATTTGCGCGTCCTCATTACAAGTTGTATCAAGCTCTCCTGGCCCCTATATAATGAGCTCAGTCTCTGCATCATTGCCACTTAGATCTGCTCCTCATTTTGTTCACATCTCTGTCCTCCCCTGTACAGATATTATTATTGTGAGTGCTCAAGAAGTCTCCAACCATCTAGCAGCTGTGTGTAATTTGAGTATAACTGTTGTTGCATTTTTTCTTGTACTGTATAACATAAGTTTAATTTGTAGGCTTAGTGAAGTTTTTGTAATTCATGTATGGATCTTTATGTCAGTCATTTTTGATAATAGTTTGTATCTGTAATTATTTATCTGGCATTCACTGAGTATTATCTGGTATCTCATTTCATCAGGGCTGACTTAGATAAATTTACTCTTGCTAATTTCGTGTTAATAGAGGCTATTGCAGTTAACCATATATTTAACCTGTTTATTTGCCATTACATTATCCTTATGAGTCCTGAATGTTTTGTTGTTAATTTAAGCATTAAACTTTAACTTGTAATTTTACCTAACTCTTTTGTTTTGAACCTGGAACTTTACGGGACAGTAGTGACTCTTCGTATTCTCACTTAAAGTGTACCTTATCTTTCTCTGTTCCGTAACATAAATTTGGCGACCTCATATCAGGATATTCAGGATATTATCATAAGGATATTGTTTGATATTTTGTGACTGTGATATATTCATGATGGCTACTATTTCTACACTTGATGAAGCCAAAGATTTTTTGTCAAATGTGCAAACAGTGTGTGATATAGAAAACAGAACAAAGAATGAACTTAAGCTTGTTGCTCAACAATTGGGAATTGCAGTTCACTCTCATCATTCTAAAGATCAAATTGTTAGCATGATTAATAAAAGCTTGTTTAATGTAACTCCTCCAAATGAGCAAACGCAGATTGAATTAGCTAAGTTACAGCTAGTCGCCCTGCAGGAGGCTCGTGTGAAGGAAGCTGAATTTCAAGCACGTGCTAAGGAGGCTGATGTTAAGGAGGCTGAGTTTCACGCACAAGTTGAACTTGCTAGGATTAAGGCAGACCATGAGTATCGCATGAAACAAGGTGGAACTGGATCATCTAGCTCTGATGATTTTGATGTGGCTAAAAATGTTAAACTTGTCCCTCCTTTTAATGAATCTGATTTAACTAAGTATTTTCAGTTGTTTGAGAGGGTAGCTACAGGTTTTAATTGGCCTAAGGAGTATTGGCCAGTACTCCTTCAAACTGTTCTCACCGGTAAAGCTCAAGTAACTTATGCATCTTTGCCTCAGGATCAGTCTGATAATTATGATGTAGTTAAGAGCTTGATTCTTAAGGCCTATGAGCTTGTTCCTGAAGCCTATAGAGTAAAATTTAGGACAACTTACAAGCAAGATAAGCAATCCCATGTTGAGTATGCAAAAATCAAAGAAGATCTGTTAGAGCAGTGGTTAAATTCTAAGAATGTGGATTCTGATTTTGGTAAATTTAAGCAGATGATTTTGCTGGAGGATTTCAAAAGGTGTATTAGTAAAGATGTAAGCCTATATCTTGATGAGAGAAGAATAGATAATTTGTCTGATGCTGCAGTTTTAGCTGATGAGTATGTTCTCACTCCCAAGAGATATTCTAGAGAAAAAGGGAAAGCTGAGAGTAAGTACGTTGCCTCTACTCAGAGTACAGGTAACAGGAAAGAGAATAAGGATGATGTTTCTCAGGAAGTAAATACCAGCTTCACCTCTAGATTTCAGAAAAGTAAATGTACTTATTGTAGTAAGCTTGGTCATACTACGGAGAGATGTTTCAGGAGACAGCGTGATGTGAACAAAAAGGAGTCTTTAAATATTCAGTCAATTGGTCTAGTGTCCACTCTTGAGAGTTCCCCAGAATTCTTTAACTGAGTTAACTGAACCTGCTTTGAGGGGTAACTTAAATTCTCATGATGGAGCTCCTCTTTTGAGCAGTAACGTGGGTGACACTCTCAAGAGTTCATGTGCTAATTTCCTGTCTGATGGTTTTGTCAGTCCTCTGGACAGTAATGACAGGAAATCAGTTAAAATATATCGTGATACAGGTGCTTGCCAATCCCTTATGCTGACCAGTGTTCTAGGCTCTAATTTTAATTCCTCTGATGAAACTGTAATCTTACAAGGTGTAGGGAATAATTACTTCTCTGTCCCTCTGTGCAGAGTGAATTTAGAGTCTGGTTTTGTTAATGGTTCCGTTATGGTTGGGTTGGTTGAGACACTCCCAATGTCAGGTGTAACTTTCTTACTTGGAAATGATATTGGTGGAAGTCAAGTGTGTCCAGCTCCTCAGTTGTCTAGCGAGCCAGCGGCTGTGTCCCAGGATTGTGATGTCCCTGATGTGTTCCCTGCATGTGCTGTCACTAGGGCTAAGTCTAAAGTTACTGGTGATTTAGAGGATGATGATGATGTTATCCTAGCTGACACTTTTCTTGCTAATTTGGACCACTCACCAGATGAGGCAGTACCCCGTAGTGTTGATAATTTGTCTCTGTCAAGAGTTGGTTGAGTTGCAGGTTGCTGACCCTGAGTTGAAAGGTCTAGCTAACTCTGCTTGCAGTGAGGAAGAGTCAGCTGGTGCTTCTACTTGTTATTATGTAAAGTCAGGAGTACTTATGAGGAAGTGGAGACCCCCAACAGCATCAGCCGACTGTGAATGGGAGGTTGTACATCAAGTTGTCATCCCTCGTGTTTGTAGGCAGGATATCATTAGAGTGGCTCATGATTCCAGTTTGGCAGGACACCTTGGAGTGAGGAAGACTGTGGCACGCATTTTGAAACACTTCTACTGGCCAGGTATCTTCAGGGATGTTTCCTGGTATTGTAAGTCTTGTCACACCTGTCAAGTTGTGGGGAAGTGTAATCAGACCGAAAAGGTTGCACCTCTAGTTCCCATTCCTCCTTTTGAGGCGCCTTTCACCCGTGTGTTGGTGGATATTGTGGGCCCTCTTCCTAAGACTTCTTCAGGATTTTCTTATGTGTTGACCATGATTGATATGGCTACTCGTTATCCTGAAGCCATTCCACTTAGA
The DNA here is from genome assembly GCF_032717465.1 of Coenobita brevimanus. Taxonomy (NCBI): domain Eukaryota; kingdom Metazoa; phylum Arthropoda; class Malacostraca; order Decapoda; family Coenobitidae; genus Coenobita; species Coenobita brevimanus. The sequence goes on along the minus strand of NC_136976.1, from coordinate 6,584,672 downwards.
AACATCTCAGCAAAGAACGTGGTTAAGGAAATGCTAGGGTTCTTCACAAAGTTTGGTCTGCCCAAGGAGGTACAGTCAGACCGGGAAGTAATTTCATGTCAAACGTTTTCAAGCAGTCTCTGAAAGAGTTGGGCATCACCCAGATCACGTCTTCAGCTTACCATCCCCAGACCCAAGGAGCGTTGGAGAGATATCATCAAACACTCAAATCGATGCTCAAGAAATACTGTTTGGAACATCAGAAAGACTGGGATAAAGGTCTTCCATTCGTTGTGTTTGCTGCAAGAGAATCTCCAAATGAATCACTGGGCTTCTCACCTTTTGAACTACTGTTTGGCCATGAAGTAAGAGGACCCCTTAAGCTACTCAAGGAATGCTGGCTGTCGGAGGAAGATGACGTCAACCTGCTGGAGTATGTGATGAATTTCAAAGAACGGCTGTCCACTGCTTTACAGCTGGCGAGAGAGAATTTAGGAGCTGCTCAGGAGAAGATGAAGACTTGGTATGATAAGAAGTCCAGGTTACGCCACTTTCAGCCAGGAGATCAGGTTTTGATTCTGCTACCAGTTCATGGGCAACCTCTTCAAGCCAAGTTTAGTGGCCCTTATTTCGTGGAGAAGAAACTCAGTGATGTCAGCTATGTCATCGCCACACCAGATCGTAGAAAGAGCAAGCAACTATGTCACATCAACATGCTAAAGTTATATCACAAGCGGGATGAAAATAATCCAGTCTGCACTGTAGCTGTTCCACCCGAGTCTGCAAGTGAAGCTCTCCCATGCAGTATGAGCCTGAGTGATAGTTTGGGGAAGAATCCTGATATCATGAATGATCTCCAGACTAAGCTTTCTCATCTACCACCCAAGGAAAGGCAGGAGTTTTCGGCATTACTGCAGGAGTACCTGCAAGTGTTCCGTGCCACTCCAGGAAGAACCACTGTGTTGATGCATGATGTCGATGTTGGAGACGCAAAGCCAATTAAATTGCCTCCTTACCGTGTGAACCCAGTGAAAGTTCCTCTCATCCAGAAGGAGCTTGGCTACCTGTTGGACCACAAGATGATTGAGCCCTGTCAGAGCGAGTGGAGTTCTCCTGTCACTCTAGTCCCTAAGCCAGGTGGGTCACAGAGGCTTTGCATCGACTACAGACGTGTTAATCAGATAACCAAAACAGACACTTACCCTCTCCCTCGTGTGGAAGATTGCATAGACAAGATCGGAAAGGCTAGGTACATAAGTAAGTTTGATTTGTTAAAGGGATACTGGCAAGTACCTATGACTGAGCGTGCTAGGGAGATCTCATGTTTTGTACTATTAGGAAAGACTTTTGCATGGTCTGTAGTGCCATATACAGATTGTTTTAGAGTAATAAGAAATTTCCTTTGTAAATTTCTTTTTCTTTGTGGGGAGGTGTTACATAGCCTATGATTTCATCATCCTTTGTGTAATTTTAGCGCACAGTATGCTGCATGTTTGATCACGAGCGTGTTCTGCCTCAGTTCCCCCTTCTACCGTTATAGTAGAGTAAGTCGACATCTCTGTTATACTTTGCGGGATTGTCATCTCTTTGTCCCCATGGCTTCATTTGCGCGTCCTCATTACAAGTTGTATCAAGCTCTCCTGGCCCCTATATAATGAGCTCAGTCTCTGCATCATTGCCACTTAGATCTGCTCCTCATTTTGTTCACATCTCTGTCCTCCCCTGTACAGATATTATTATTGTGAGTGCTCAAGAAGTCTCCAACCATCTAGCAGCTGTGTGTAATTTGAGTATAACTGTTGTTGCATTTTTTCTTGTACTGTATAGCATAAGTTTAATTTGTAGGCTTAGTGAAGTTTTTGTAATTCATGTATGGATCTTTATGTCAGTCATTTTTGATAATAGTTTGTATCTGTAATTATTTATCTGGCATTCACTGAGTATTATCTGGTATCTCATTTCATCAGGGCTGACTTAGATAAATTTACTCTTGCTAATTTCGTGTTAATAGAGGCTATTGCAGTTAACCATATATTTAACCTGTTTATTTGCCATTACATTATCCTTATGAGTCCTGAATGTTTTGTTGTTAATTTAAGCATTTAACTTTAACTTGTAATTTTACCTAACTCTTTTGTTTTGAACCTGGAACTTTACGGGACAGTAGTGACTCTTCGTATTCTCACTTAAAGTGTACCTTATCTTTCTCTGTTCCGTAACATAAATTTGGCGACCTCATATCAGGATATTCAGGATATTATCATAAGGATATTGTTTGATATTTTGTGACTGTGATATATTCATGATGGCTACTATTTCTACACTTGATGAAGCCAAAGATTTTTTGTCAAATGTGCAAACAGTGTGTGATATAGAAAACAGAACAAAGAATGAACTTAAGCTTGTTGCTCAACAATTGGGAATTGCAGTTCACTCTCATCATTCTAAAGATCAAATTGTTAGCATGATTAATAAAAGCTTGTTTAATGTAACTCCTCCAAATGAGCAAACGCAGATTGAATTAGCTAAGTTACAGCTAGCCCTGCAGGAGGCTCGTGTGAAGGAAGCTGAATTTCAAGCACGTGCTAAGGAGGCTGATGTTAAGGAGGCTGAGTTTCACGCACAAGTTGAACTTGCTAGGATTAAGGCAGACCATGAGTATCGCATGAAACAAGGTGGAACTGGATCATCTAGCTCTGATGATTTTGATGTGGCTAAAAATGTTAAACTTGTCCCTCCTTTTAATGAATCTGATTTAACTAAGTATTTTCAGTTGTTTGAGAGGGTAGCTACAGGTTTTAATTGGCCTAAGGAGTATTGGCCAGTACTCCTTCAAACTGTTCTCACCGGTAAAGCTCAAGTAACTTATGCATCTTTGCCTCAGGATCAGTCTGATAATTATGATGTAGTTAAGAGCTTGATTCTTAAGGCCTATGAGCTTGTTCCTGAAGCCTATAGAGTAAAATTTAGGACAACTTACAAGCAAGATAAGCAATCCCATGTTGAGTATGCAAAAATCAAAGAAGATCTGTTAGAGCAGTGGTTAAATTCTAAGAATGTGGATTCTGATTTTGGTAAATTTAAGCAGATGATTTTGCTGGAGGATTTCAAAAGGTGTATTAGTAAAGATGTAAGCCTATATCTTGATGAGAGAAGAATAGATAATTTGTCTGATGCTGCAGTTTTAGCTGATGAGTATGTTCTCACTCCCAAGAGATATTCTAGAGAAAAAGGGAAAGCTGAGAGTAAGTACGTTGCCTCTACTCAGAGTACAGGTAACAGGAAAGAGAATAAGGATGATGTTTCTCAGGAAGTAAATACCAGCTTCACCTCTAGATTTCAGAAAAGTAAATGTACTTATTGTAGTAAGCTTGGTCATACTACGGAGAGATGTTTCAGGAGACAGCGTGATGTGAACAAAAAGGAGTCTTTAAATATTCAGTCAATTGGTCTAGTGTCCACTCTTGAGAGTTCCCAGAATTCTTTAACTGAGTTAACTGAACCTGCTTTGAGGGGTAACTTAAATTCTCATGATGGAGCTCCTCTTTTGAGCAGTAACGTGGGTGACACTCTCAAGAGTTCATGTGCTAATTTCCTGTCTGATGGTTTTGTCAGTCCTCTGGACAGTAATGACAGGAAATCAGTTAAAATATATCGTGATACAGGTGCTTGCCAATCCCTTATGCTGACCAGTGTTCTAGGCTCTAATTTTAATTCCTCTGATGAAACTGTAATCTTACAAGGTGTAGGGAATAATTACTTCTCTGTCCCTCTGTGCAGAGTGAATTTAGAGTCTGGTTTTGTTAATGGTTCCGTTATGGTTGGGTTGGTTGAGACACTCCCAATGTCAGGTGTAACTTTCTTACTTGGAAATGATATTGGTGGAAGTCAAGTGTGTCCAGCTCCTCAGTTGTCTAGCGAGCCAGCGGCTGTGTCCCAGGATTGTGATGTCCCTGATGTGTTCCCTGCATGTGCTGTCACTAGGGCTAAGTCTAAAGTTACTGGTGATTTAGAGGATGATGATGATGTTATCCTAGCTGACACTTTTCTTGCTAATTTGGACCACTCACCAGATGAGGCAGTACCCCGTAGTGTTGATAATTTGTCTCGTCAAGAGTTGGTTGAGTTGCAGGTTGCTGACCCTGAGTTGAAAGGTCTAGCTAACTCTGCTTGCAGTGAGGAAGAGTCAGCTGGTGCTTCTACTTGTTATTATGTAAAGTCAGGAGTACTTATGAGGAAGTGGAGACCCCCAACAGCATCAGCCGACTGTGAATGGGAGGTTGTACATCAAGTTGTCATCCCTCGTGTTTGTAGGCAGGATATCATTAGAGTGGCTCATGATTCCAGTTTGGCAGGACACCTTGGAGTGAGGAAGACTGTGGCACGCATTTTGAAACACTTCTACTGGCCAGGTATCTTCAGGGATGTTTCCTGGTATTGTAAGTCTTGTCACACCTGTCAAGTTGTGGGGAAGTGTAATCAGACCGAAAAGGTTGCACCTCTAGTTCCCATTCCTCCTTTTGAGGCGCCTTTCACCCGTGTGTTGGTGGATATTGTGGGCCCTCTTCCTAAGACTTCTTCAGGATTTTCTTATGTGTTGACCATGATTGATATGGCTACTCGTTATCCTGAAGCCATTCCACTTAGAAACATCTCAGCAAAGAACGTGGTTAAGGAAATGCTAGGGTTCTTCACAAAGTTTGGTCTGCCCAAGGAGGTACAGTCAGACCGGGGAAGTAATTTCATGTCAAACGTTTTCAAGCAGTCTCTGAAAGAGTTGGGCATCACCCAGATCACGTCTTCAGCTTACCATCCCCAGACCCAAGGAGCGTTGGAGAGATATCATCAAACACTCAAATCGATGCTCAAGAAATACTGTTTGGAACATCAGAAAGACTGGGATAAAGGTCTTCCATTCGTTGTGTTTGCTGCAAGAGAATCTCCAAATGAATCACTGGAGCTTCTCACCTTTTGAACTACTGTTTGGCCATGAAGTAAGAGGACCCCTTAAGCTACTCAAGGAATGCTGGCTGTCGGAGGAAGATGACGTCAACCTGCTGGAGTATGTGATGAATTTCAAAGAACGGCTGTCCACTGCTTTACAGCTGGCGAGAGAGAATTTAGGAGCTGCTCAGGAGAAGATGAAGACTTGGTATGATAAGAAGTCCAGGTTACGCCACTTTCAGCCAGGAGATCAGGTTTTGATTCTGCTACCAGTTCATGGGCAACCTCTTCAAGCCAAGTTTAGTGGCCCTTATTTCGTGGAGAAGAAACTCAGTGATGTCAGCTATGTCATCGCCACACCAGATCGTAGAAAGAGCAAGCAACTATGTCACATCAACATGCTAAAGTTATATCACAAGCGGGATGAAAATAATCCAGTCTGCACTGTAGCTGTTCCACCCGAGTCTGCAAGTGAAGCTCTCCCATGCAGTATGAGCCTGAGTGATAGTTTGGGGAAGAATCCTGATATCATGAATGATCTCCAGACTAAGCTTTCTCATCTACCACCCAAGGAAAGGCAGGAGTTTTCGGCATTACTGCAGGAGTACCCGCAAGTGTTCCGTGCCACTCCAGGAAGAACCACTGTGTTGATGCATGATGTCGATGTTGGAGACGCAAAGCCAATTAAATTGCCTCCTTACCGTGTGAACCCAGTGAAAGTTCCTCTCATCCAGAAGGAGCTTGGCTACCTGTTGGACCACAAGATGATTGAGCCCTGTCAGAGCGAGTGGAGTTCTCCTGTCACTCTAGTCCCTAAGCCAGGTGGGTCACAGAGGCTTTGCATCGACTACAGACGTGTTAATCAGATAACCAAAACAGACACTTACCCTCTCCCTCGTGTGGAAGATTGCATAGACAAGATCGGAAAGGCTAGGTACATAAGTAAGTTTGATTTGTTAAAGGGATACTGGCAAGTACCTATGACTGAGCGTGCTAGGGAGATCTCATGTTTTGTACTATTAGGAAAGACTTTTTGCATGGTCTGTAGTGCCATATACAGATTGTTTTAGAGTAATAAGAAATGTCCTTTGTAAATTTCTTTTTCTTTGTGGGGAGGTGTTACATAGCCTATGATTTCATCATCCTTTGTGTAATTTTAGCGCACAGTATGCTGCATGTTTGATCACGAGCGTGTTCTGCCTCAGTTCCCCCCTTCTACCGTTATAGTAGAGTAAGTCGACATCTCTGTTATACTTTGCGGGATTGTCATCTCTTTGTCCCCATGGCTTCATTTGCGCGTCCTCATTACAAGTTGTATCAAGCTCTCCTGGCCCCTATATAATGAGCTCAGTCTCTGCATCATTGCCACTTAGATCTGCTCCTCATTTTGTTCACATCTCTGTCCTCCCCTGTACAGATATTATTATTGTGAGTGCTCAAGAAGTCTCCAACCATCTAGCAGCTGTGTGTAATTTGAGTATAACTGTTGTTGCATTTTTTCTTGTACTGTATAGCATAAGTTTAATTTGTAGGCTTAGTGAAGTTTTTGTAATTCATGTATGGATCTTTATGTCAGTCATTTTTGATAATAGTTTGTATCTGTAATTATTTATCTGGCATTCACTGAGTATTATCTGGTATCTCATTTCATCAGGGCTGACTTAGATAAATTTACTCTTGCTAATTTCGTGTTAATAGAGGCTATTGCAGTTAACCATATATTTAACCTGTTTATTTGCCATTACATTATCCTTATGAGTCCTGAATGTTTTGTTGTTAATTTAAGCATTAAACTTTAACTTGTAATTTTACCTAACTCTTTTGTTTTGAACCTGGAACTTTACGGGACAATAGTGACTCTTCGTATTCTCACTTAAAGTGTACCTTATCTTTCTCTGTTCCGTAACATAAATTTGGCGACCTCATATCAGGATATTCAGGATATTATCATAAGGATATTGTTTGATATTTTGTGACTGTGATATATTCATGATGGCTACTATTTCTACACTTGATGAAGCCAAAGATTTTTTGTCAAATGTGCAAACAGTGTGTGATATAGAAAACAGAACAAAGAATGAACTTAAGCTTGTTGCTCAACAATTGGGAATTGCAGTTCACTCTCATCATTCTAAAGATCAAATTGTTAGCATGATTAATAAAAGCTTGTTTAATGTAACTCCTCCAAATGAGCAAACGCAGATTGAATTAGCTAAGTTACAGCTAGCCCTGCAGGAGGCTCGTGTGAAGGAAGCTGAATTTCAAGCACGTGCTAAGGAGGCTGATGTTAAGGAGGCTGAGTTTCACGCACAAGTTGAACTTGCTAGGATTAAGGCAGACCATGAGTATCGCATGAAACAAGGTGGAACTGGATCATCTAGCTCTGATGATTTTGATGTGGCTAAAAATGTTAAACTTGTCCCTCCTTTTAATGAATCTGATTTAACTAAGTATTTTCAGTTGTTTGAGAGGGTAGCTACAGGTTTTAATTGGCCTAAGGAGTATTGGCCAGTACTCCTTCAAACTGTTCTCACCGGTAAAGCTCAAGTAACTTATGCATCTTTGCCTCAGGATCAGTCTGATAATTATGATGTAGTTAAGAGCTTGGATTCTTAAGGCCTATGAGCTTGTTCCTGAAGCCTATAGAGTAAAATTTAGGACAACTTACAAGCAAGATAAGCAATCCCATGTTGAGTATGCAAAAATCAAAGAAGATCTGTTAGAGCAGTGGTTAAATTCTAAGAATGTGGATTCTGATTTTGGTAAATTTAAGCAGATGATTTTGCTGGAGGATTTCAAAAGGTGTATTAGTAAAGATGTAAGCCTATATCTTGATGAGAGAAGAATAGATAATTTGTCTGATGCTGCAGTTTTAGCTGATGAGTATGTTCTCACTCCCAAGAGATATTCTAGAGAAAAAGGGAAAGCTGAGAGTAAGTACGTTGCCTCTACTCAGAGTACAGGTAACAGGAAAGAGAATAAGGATGATGTTTCTCAGGAAGTAAATACCAGCTTCACCTCTAGATTTCAGAAAAGTAAATGTACTTATTGTAGTAAGCTTGGTCATACTACGGAGAGATGTTTCAGGAGACAGCGTGATGTGAACAAAAAGGAGTCTTTAAATATTCAGTCAATTGGTCTAGTGTCCATTCTTGAGAGTTCCCAGAATTCTTTAACTGAGTTAACTGAACCTGCTTTGAGGGGTAACTTAAATTCTCATGATGGAGCTCCTCTTTTGAGCAGTAACGTGGGTGACACTCTCAAGAGTTCATGTGCTAATTTCCTGTCTGATGGTTTTGTCAGTTCTCTGGACAGTAATGACAGGAAATCAGTTAAAATATATCGTGATACAGGTGCTTGCCAATCCCTTATGCTGACCAGTGTTCTAGGCTCTAATTTTAATTCCTCTGATGAAACTGTAATCTTACAAGGTGTAGGGAATAATTACTTCTCTGTCCCTCTGTGCAGAGTGAATTTAGAGTCTGGTTTTGTTAATGGTTCCGTTATGGTTGGGTTGGTTGAGACACTCCCAATGTCAGGTGTAACTTTCTTACTTGGAAATGATATTGGTGGAAGTCAAGTGTGTCCAGCTCCTCAGTTGTCTAGCGAGCCAGCGGCTGTGTCCCAGGATTGTGATGTCCCTGATGTGTTCCCTGCATGTGCTGTCACTAGGGCTAAGTCTAAAGTTACTGGTGATTTAGAGGATGATGATGATGTTATCCTAGCTGACACTTTTCTTGCTAATTTGGACCACTCACCAGATGAGGCAGTACCCCGTAGTGTTGATAATTTGTCTCGTCAAGAGTTGGTTGAGTTGCAGGTTGCTGACCCTGAGTTGAAAGGTCTAGCTAACTCTGCTTGCAGTGAGGAAGAGTCAGCTGGTGCTTCTACTTGTTATTATGTAAAGTCAGGAGTACTTATGAGGAAGTGGAGACCCCCAACAGCATCAGCCGACTGTGAATGGGAGGTTGTACATCAAGTTGTCATCCCTCGTGTTTGTAGGCAGGATATCATTAGAGTGGCTCATGATTCCAGTTTGGCAGGACACCTTGGAGTGAGGAAGACTGTGGCACGCATTTTGAAACACTTCTACTGGCCAGGTATCTTCAGGGATGTTTCCTGGTATTGTAAGTCTTGTCACACCTGTCAAGTTGTGGGAAGTGTAATCAGACCGAAAAGGTTGCACCTCTAGTTCCCATTCCTCCTTTTGAGGCGCCTTTCACCCGTGTGTTGGTGGATATTGTGGGCCCTCTTCCTAAGACTTCTTCAGGATTTTCTTATGTGTTGACCATGATTGATATGGCTACTCGTTATCCTGAAGCCATTCCACTTAGAAACATCTCAGCAAAGAACGTGGTTAAGGAAATGCTAGGGTTCTTCACAAAGTTTGGTCTGCCCAAGGAGGTACAGTCAGACCGGGGAAGTAATTTCATGTCAAACGTTTTCAAGCAGTCTCTGAAAGAGTTGGGCATCACCCAGATCACGTCTTCAGCTTACCATCCCCAGACCCAAGGAGCGTTGGAGAGATATCATCAAACACTCAAATCGATGCTCAAGAAATACTGTTTGGAACATCAGAAAGACTGGGATAAAGGTCTTCCATTCGTTGTGTTTGCTGCAAGAGAATCTCCAAATGAATCACTGGGCTTCTCACCTTTTGAACTACTGTTTGGCCATGAAGTAAGAGGACCCCTTAAGCTACTCAAGGAATGCTGGCTGTCGGAGGAAGATGACGTCAACCTGCTGGAGTATGTGATGAATTTCAAAGAACGGCTGTCCACTGCTTTACAGCTGGCGAGAGAGAATTTAGGAGCTGCTCAGGAGAAGATGAAGACTTGGTATGATAAGAAGTCCAGGTTACGCCACTTTCAGCCAGGAGATCAGGTTTTGATTCTGCTACCAGTTCATGGGCAACCTCTTCAAGCCAAGTTTAGTGGCCCTTATTTCGTGGAGAAGAAACTCAGTGATGTCAGCTATGTCATCGCCACACCAGATCGTAGAAAGAGCAAGCAACTATGTCACATCAACATGCTAAAGTTATATCACAAGCGGGATGAAAATAATCCAGTCTGCACTGTAGCTGTTCCACCCGAGTCTGCAAGTGAAGCTCTCCCATGCAGTATGAGCCTGAGTGATAGTTTGGGGAAGAATCCTGATATCATGAATGATCTCCAGACTAAGCTTTCTCATCTACCACCCAAGGAAAGGCAGGAGTTTTCGGCATTACTGCAGGAGTACCCGCAAGTGTTCCGTGCCACTCCAGGAAGAACCACTGTGTTGATGCATGATGTCGATGTTGGAGACGCAAAGCCAATTAAATTGCCTCCTTATCGTGTGAACCCAGTGAAAGTTCCTCTCATCCAGAAGGAGCTTGGCTACCTGTTGGACCACAAGATGATTGAGCCCTGTCAGAGCGAGTGGAGTTCTCCTGTCACTCTAGTCCCTAAGCCAGGTGGGTCACAGAGGCTTTGCATCGACTACAGACGTGTTAATCAGATAACCAAAACAGACACTTACCCTCTCCCTCGTGTGGAAGATTGCATAGACAAGATCGGAAAGGCTAGGTACATAAGTAAGTTTGATTTGTTAAAGGGATACTGGCAAGTACCTATGACTGAGCGTGCTAGGGAGATCTCATGTTTTGTACTATTAGGAAAGACTTTTGCATGGTCTGTAGTGCCATATACAGATTGTTTTAGAGTAATAAGAAATTTCCTTTGTAAATTTCTTTTTTTCTTTGTGGGGAGGTGTTACATAGCCTATGATTTCATCATCCTTTGTGTAATTTTAGCGCACAGTATGCTGCATGTTTGATCACGAGCGTGTTCTGCCTCAGTTCCCCCTTCTACCGTTATAGTAGAGTAAGTCGACATCTCTGTTATACTTTGCGGGATTGTCATCTCTTTGTCCCCATGGCTTCATTTGCGCGTCCTCATTACAAGTTGTATCAAGCTCTCCTGGCCCCTATATAATGAGCTCAGTCTCTGCATCATTGCCACTTAGATCTGCTCCTCATTTTGTTCACATCTCTGTCCTCCCCTGTACAGATATTATTATTGTGAGTGCTCAAGAAATCTCCAAACCATCTAGCAGCTGTGTGTAATTTGAGTATAACTGTTGTTGCATTTTTTCTTGTACTGTATAGCATAAGTTTAATTTGTAGGCTTAGTGAAGTTTTTGTAATTCATGTATGGATCTTTATGTCAGTCATTTTTGATAATAGTTTGTATCTGTAATTATTTATCTGGCATTCACTGAGTATTATCTGGTATCTCATTTCATCAGGGCTGACTTAGATAAATTTACTCTTGCTAATTTCGTGTTAATAGAGGCTATTGCAGTTAACCATATATTTAACCTGTTTATTTGCCATTACATTATCCTTATGAGTCCTGAATGTTTTGTTGTTAATTTAAGCATTAAACTTTAACTTGTAATTTTACCTAACTCTTTTGTTTTGAACCTGGAACTTTACGGGACAGTAGTGACTCTTCGTATTCTCACTTAAAGTGTACCTTATCTTTCTCTGTTCCGTAACATAAATTTGGCGACCTCATATCAGGATATTCAGGATATTATCATAAGGATATTGTTTGATATTTTGTGACTGTGATATATTCATGATGGCTACTATTTCTACACTTGATGAAGCCAAAGATTTTTTGTCAAATGTGCAAACAGTGTGTGATATAGAAAACAGAACAAAGAATGAACTTAAGCTTGTTGCTCAACAATTGGGAATTGCAGTTCACTCTCATCATTCTAAAGATCAAATTGTTAGCATGATTAATAAAAAGCTTGTTTAATGTAACTCCTCCAAATGAGCAAACGCAGATTGAATTAGCTAAGTTACAGCTAGCCCTGCAGGAGGCTCGTGTGAAGGAAGCTGAATTTCAAGCACGTGCTAAGGAGGCTGATGTTAAGGAGGCTGAGTTTCACGCACAAGTTGAACTTGCTAGGATTAAGGCAGACCATGAGTATCGCATGAAACAAGGTGGAACTGGATCATCTAGCTCTGATGATTTTGATGTGGCTAAAAATGTTAAACTTGTCCCTCCTTTTAATGAATCTGATTTAACTAAGTATTTTCAGTTGTTTGAGAGGGTAGCTACAGGTTTTAATTGGCCTAAGGAGTATTGGCCAGTACTCCTTCAAACTGTTCTCACCGGTAAAGCTCAAGTAACTTATGCATCTTTGCCTCAGGATCAGTCTGATAATTATGATGTAGTTAAGAGCTTGATTCTTAAGGCCTATGAGCTTGTTCCTGAAGCCTATAGAGTAAAATTTAGGACAACTTACAAGCAAGATAAGCAATCCCATGTTGAGTATGCAAAAATCAAAGAAGATCTGTTAGAGCAGTGGTTAAATTCTAAGAATGTGGATTCTGATTTTGGTAAATTTAAGCAGATGATTTTGCTGGAGGATTTCAAAAGGTGTATTAGTAAAGATGTAAGCCTATATCTTGATGAGAGAAGAATAGATAATTTGTCTGATGCTGCAGTTTTAGCTGATGAGTATGTTCTCACTCCCAAGAGATATTCTAGAGAAAAGGGAAAGCTGAGAGTAAGTACGTTGCCTCTACTCAGAGTACAGGTAACAGGAAAGAGAATAAGGATGATGTTTCTCAGGAAGTAAATACCAGCTTCACCTCTAGATTTCAGAAAAGTAAATGTACTTATTGTAGTAAGCTTGGTCATACTACGGAGAGATGTTTCGGGAGACAGCGTGATGTGAACAAAAAGGAGTCTTTAAATATTCAGTCAATTGGTCTAGTGTCCACTCTTGAGAGTTCCCAGAATTCTTTAACTGAGTTAACTGAACCTGCTTTGAGGGGTAACTTAAATTCTCATGATGGAGCTCCTCTTTTGAGCAGTAACGTGGGTGACACTCTCAAGAGTTCATGTGCTAATTTCCTGTCTGATGGTTTTGTCAGTCCTCTGGACAGTAATGACAGGAAATCAGTTAAAATATATCGTGATACAGGTGCTTGCCAATCCCTTATGCTGACCAGTGTTCTAGGCTCTAATTTTAATTCCTCTGATGAAACTGTAATCTTACAAGGTGTAGGGAATAATTACTTCTCTGTCCCTCTGTGCAGAGTGAATTTAGAGTCTGGTTTTGTTAATGGTTCCGTTATGGTTGGGTTGGTTGAGACACTCCCAATGTCAGGTGTAACTTTCTTACTTGGAAATGATATTGGTGGAAGTCAAGTGTGTCCAGCTCCTCAGTTGTCTAGCGAGCCAGCGGCTGTGTCCCAGGATTGTGATGTTCCTGATGTGTTCCCTGCATGTGCTGTCACTAGGGCTAAGTCTAAAGTTACTGGTGATTTAGAGGATGATGATGTTATCCTAGCTGACACTTTTCTTGCTAATTTGGACCACTCACCAGATGAGGCAGTACCCCGTAGTGTTGATAATTTGTCTCGTCAAGAGTTGGTTGAGTTGCAGGTTGCTGACCCTGAGTTGAAAGGCCCTAGCTAACTCTGCTTGCAGTGAGGAAGAGTCAGCTGGTGCTTCTACTTGTTATTATGTAAAGTCAGGAGTACTTATGAGGAAGTGGAGACCCCCAACAGCATCAGCCGACTGTGAATGGGAGGTTGTACATCAAGTTGTCATCCCTCGTGTTTGTAGGCAGGATATCATTAGAGTGGCTCATGATTCCAGTTTGGCAGGACACCTTGGAGTGAGGAAGACTGTGGCACGCATTTTGAAACACTTCTACTGGCCAGGTATCTTCAGGGATGTTTCCTGGTATTGTAAGTCTTGTCACACCTGTCAAGTTGTGGGGAAGTGTAATCAGACCGAAAAGGTTGCACCTCTAGTTCCCATTCCTCCTTTTGAGGCGCCTTTCACCCGTGTGTTGGTGGATATTGTGGGCCCTCTTCCTAAGACTTCTTCAGGATTTTCTTATGTGTTGACCATGATTGATATGGCTACTCGTTATCCTGAAGCCATTCCACTTAGAAACATCTCAGCAAAGAACGTGGTTAAGGAAATGCTAGGGTTCTTCACAAAGTTTGGTCTGCCCAAGGAGGTACAGTCAGACCGGGAAGTAATTTCATGTCAAACGTTTTCAAGCAGTCTCTGAAAGAGTTGGGCATCACCCAGATCACGTCTTCAGCTTACCATCCCCAGACCCAAGGAGCGTTGGAGAGATATCATCAAACACTCAAATCGATGCTCAAGAAATACTGTTTGGAACATCAGAAAGACTGGGATAAAGGTCTTCCATTCGTTGTGTTTGCTGCAAGAGAATCTCCAAATGAATCACTGGGCTTCTCACCTTTTGAACTACTGTTTGGCCATGAAGTAAGAGGACCCCTTAAGCTACTCAAGGAATGCTGGCTGTCGGAGGAAGATGACGTCAACCTGCTGGAGTATGTGATGAATTTCAAAGAACGGCTGTCCACTGCTTTACAGCTGGCGAGAGAGAATTTAGGAGCTGCTCAGGAGAAGATGAAGACTTGGTATGATAAGAAGTCCAGGTTACGCCACTTTCAGCCAGGAGATCAGGTTTTGATTCTGCTACCAGTTCATGGGCAACCTCTTCAAGCCAAGTTTAGTGGCCCTTATTTCGTGGAGAAGAAACTCAGTGATGTCAGCTATGTCATCGCCACACCAGATCGTAGAAAGAGCAAGCAACTATGTCACATCAACATGCTAAAGTTATATCACAAGCGGGATGAAAATAATCCAGTCTGCACTGTAGCTGTTCCACCCGAGGGTCTGCAAGTGAAGCTCTCCCATGCAGTATGAGCCTGAGTGATAGTTTTGGGGAAGAATCCTGATATCATGAATGATCTCCAGACTAAGCTTTCTCATCTACCACCCAAGGAAAGGCAGGAGTTTTCGGCATTACTGCAGGAGTACCCGCCAAGTGTTCCGTGCCACTCCAGGAAGAACCACTGTGTTGATGCATGATGTCGATGTTGGAGACGCAAAGAAGCCGAAGAGATTAAATTGCCTCCTTACCGTGTGAACCCAGTGAAAGTTCCTCTCATCCAGAAGGAGACTTGGCTACCTGTTGGACCACAAGATGATTGGAGCCCTGTCAGAAGCGGAGGTGGAGTTCTCCTGTCACTCTAGTCCCTAAGCCAGGTGGGTCACAGAGGCTTTTGCATCGACTACAGACGTGTTAATCAGATAACCAAGAAGAAACAGACACTTACCCTCTCCCTCGTGTGGAAGATTGCATAGACAAGATCGGAAAGGCTAGGTACATAAGTAAGTTTGATTTGTTAAAGGGATACTGGCAAGTACCTATGACTGAGCGTGCTAGGGAGATCTCATGTTTTGTACTATTAGGAAAAGACTTTTGCATGGTCTGTAGTGCCATATACAGATTGTTTTAGAAGTAATAAGAAATTTCCTTTGTAAATTTCTTTTTTCTTTGTGGGGAGGTGTTTACATAGCCTATGATTTCATCATCCTTTGTGTAATTTTAGCGCACAGTATGCTGCATGTTTGATCACGAGCGTGTTCTGCCTCAGTTCCCCCCTTCTACCGTTATAGTAGAAGTAAGTCGAACATCTCTGTTATACTTTGGCAAGGATTGTCATCTCTTTGTCCCCATGGCTTCATTTGCGCGTCCTCATTACAAGGATTGTATCAAGCTCTCCTGGCCCCTATATAATGAGCTCAGTCTCTGCATCATTGCCACTTAGATCTGCTCCTCATTTTGTTCACATCCTCCTGTCCTCCCCTGTACAGATATTATTATTGTGAGTGCTCAAGCAAGTCTCCAACCATCTAGCAGCTGTGTGTAATTTGAGTATAACTGTTGTTGCATTTTTTCTTTGTACTGTATAGCATAAGTTTAATTTGTAGGCTTAAGTGAAGTTTTTGTAATTCATGTATGGATCTTTATGTCAGTCATTTTTGATAATAGTTTGTATCTGTAATTATTTATCTGGCATTCACTGAGTATAATCTGGTATCTCATTTCATCAGGGCTGACTTAGATAAATTTACTCTTGCTAATTTCTGTGTTAATAGAGGCTATTGCAGTTAACCATATATTTAACCTGTTTATTTGCCATTACATTATCCTTATGAGTCCTGAATGTTTTGTTGTTAATTTAAGCATTAAACTTTAACTTGTAATTTTACCTAACTCTTTTGTTTTGAACCTGGAACTTTACGGGACAGTAAGTGACTCTTCGTATTCTCACTTCCAAAGTGTACCTTATCTTTCTCTGTTCCGTAACATAAATTTGGCGACCTCATATCAGGATATTCAGGATATTATCATAAGGATATTGTTTGATATTTTGTGACTGTGATATATTCATGATGGCTACTATTTCTACACACTTGATGAAGCCAAAGGAATTTTTTGTCAAATGTGCAAACAGTGTGTGATATAGAAAACAGAACAAAGAATGAACTTAAGCTTGTTGCTCAAACAATTGGGAATTGCAGTTCACTCTCATCATTCTAAAGATCAAATTGTTAGCATGATTAATAAAAAGCTTGTTTAAATGTAACTCCTCCAAATGAGCAAACGCAGATTGAATTAGCTAAGTTACAGCTAGCCCTGCAGGAAGAGCTCGTGTGAAGGAAGCTGAATTTCAAGCACGTGC
>NC_136976.1:6494088-6568068 GCF_032717465.1 Coenobita brevimanus | reverse complement strand
CCTATCTCATAAAGATATTGCCAACGTTGATCTTTCCATTGCGATTTGAGAATAGATTAATTGAATTTCCAGGTCTCACAACCGTACGTTATAGCTAGAATTATGCATTCGTTATATACTTTTATTCATTCATATTGGCAAGCTACTTTTCATGATGTATCTATGTTTACCGAAGGCTTTCCATCCAATTGTAATGCATCTTTTTATTTCGCTATCATGGTCTTTCGTTAATTTTATTATTTGCCCCAGGTAATTGTACTCCTAGACTTCTTCAAGAATTTCTCCAGTTTATCATTCTCTTCACAACAGCTGCTCATATTTCCAGCTGTGTCTGCATTATAAGAGACATACTCAATAACTCACCCATTATTCATTTTGTTATGGGATTATCCGTATCTAAGTTTTATGCCTGTTCTAACTAGCCTTCCCAAAACAATGCTTAGCTCCTTCTTCAGTCAGTATTATTTCCCCTAACACTTACTATTTAGCAGCTTAGCACACAGTTCTTTATAAACAAGCTCTAAATAATTTATTACTTTTTTTTTTTTTTTTTGCTTACCTCGCCAACTCTTCTACCGTCTTAGTGCACGTCCACATGTGCTCTCGAACATATGTTGACAAGACTGCAGGCAACATGTTAAGGAACCTGTTTGCAACAGTATTTGGGCAGATGTATGCGAACATGTTTCAGTGCAACTTCGTACACTGGCAGCAATGGCGATGGGATAAGTGTGTCCATACCAGGCAGCTGAGACTTCATCATGATTTTGCCAACATGATCTGGACGCTGGTGTTCCCAACATGTCTGCAGCGTATTCGTTACCGTGTTGCTTACATGTTGCCAGCACTTGTTCGAGCACACGTGTGGACGCTCGCTTAGGCAATCTTTTTTTCCACTCTGTTATTCTCTCTCCAACACCTATTCTGGACTCATCCACCTTTCTCCCTCATGACACAAATTATTCAATGTACTTGTGGGTTTGCGTGAATGAGGTTGAATAAGACAGCGAACGTGATATCACTGAACGAGATATTTTTCAGTTTCCTTAGGCCACCACCAAACTTTAGGTATTCAAGCTAGAAGCAGCAGCTAACAATGAATGGGACTGGATATATGAATGTACAGTATGTTTGTATACAGATAGATAGATAGATAGATAGATAGATAGATAGATATTGATATACTGTGTGTGTGTATATATATATATATATATATATATATATATATATATATATATATATATATATATATATATAATATATGTATGTATGTATATAAAATTCATTTTATTAATATATTTGTTTATATACCAATTTACATTTATATTCTCTATTTAAAAATCCTATTCAAAGATACATAAAACTGTCAGGAGACGGCAAGAAAACAATGGCCTTGACAGCAGGAAATCTTATATAAATGAACTACTCTGAGTCAAGGAGCAAACTCCTCCAACCTGAGGTAGTTATTGCAGTTTTCTCCTTGCTACTGTATGATGATTTTATTCAGCTTCGGAAAGCACCTTTTGTAGTGAAAAGGTAAATGGAATACATACTTAAACCTCTTAAGTCTGACTGGCTTCTAATCCGAATAAAGTAATCAGGTTAGAGCTTCAATATAATGGAAATGACCTACCCTGGTTGAAGGAGATTCTAGAGAGCGAGGAGGAGGTGGCAGTAGTGTGTGAGCTTGCCTGAAATTAAAATTAAAAAAATCAGTAATTTCTCTTCTCATAAGTAAGGTATTAAAGAAAGAACAAATGATGATGAGAAAGTCAAGCTTTCCTTTTACTTGCTTTCCTAATAAATAAAAAACATATATATATATATATATATATATATATATATATATATATATATATATATATATATATATACATAGATAGATAGATAGACATAGATAGATAGATAGACATAGATAGATAGATCTAAATCTATTCATCTATCTATCATATCTATCTATCTATCTATCCATCTATATGCTCAATATATCTATCTATCATATCTATATATATATATATATATATATATATATATATATATATATATATATATATATATATATATATATATATATATATATTGTTGTGTAGATCAGATATTCATTCTCAGATCTTTAGTGGAAAAGTTTCTAGAGAAGGGAAAGAAGTTGTATGCGGCTTCTCTGGTGCATTTGGAGAAAGACATATGACAGGGTGGATAGACTAGGATTGTGGAAAGTGTTAAAGAATATATGGAATAGATGGCAAGTTGTTGGAATGCTGTGAAGAGTATGTACGATGGTGCGAAGGCTGCAGTGGCGTGTGGATGTGGTGAACTAAGTGAATTTTTCTCTTTGAAAGTTGGGTTGAAACAGGGATGTGTCATGTCTCCATGGTTGTTCGTTAATCTGTATGGCATGGATGGTGGGTAATAAAAGAGGTACAAGGTAGGGTAGTGGATGGTGGAGTGGCCCTGGTGAGAGAGGATAGTGTTTGGAAACTCCCTGTACTGTTGTTTGCAGATGATACCGTGTTGTTGAGTAAAGACGAAGGAGAGCTGCAAGGCTTGGTGGATGAGTTTGAGAGAGTGTGTAGAAAACGGAATCTAAAGGTGAATGTAGGGAAGAGTAAAGTGATGGTCTTTGAGAGAGGTGAAGTCAGTGAATGTATAGCGAGGTTGGATGGTGAGGAATTGGAAAATGTGAGTACGTTTAAGTACTTGGGTAATGTGATGAGTAAGGATGGAGGTTTGGAGGGTGAAGTGCTTGAAAGGGTACAGCAGGGAAGAAAGGTTGCTGGTTCTTTGAAAGCAGTGATAAGAAACAGGGAAGTGAGCATGGAAGTGAAAAAGTTACTACATGACAGTATTGTGATACCAACTCTAACGTACGGAAGTGAAGCTTGGACGTTGTTGGAAGCGACACAAGTCAAGAGTGAGAGCCGTGGAAATGGAGTTATTTAAGAGGGAGCCTGTGGGAGTCACATGGAGAGACAGGCTGACGGAATGAGGGATATAAAGGAGCGTTGTGGTGTTGATGTGGATGTGACAGGAAGCGTTATGAGGAACACACTGGAGTGTGGAGCTTTGGCCATGTGGAGAGGATTGGAGGGTGAAAAAGACTGACGGATGAGAGTGCGAGTGAGGTGGAGGGGGAAAGAGGGAGTGGGGAGTTTGCCGAGTGATGAGATGGAGAGATGGGGTGGAGAGGTGATATGAGAGAGGGGGGTGTGAGTTGGGAGCAGGGGAGTGAAATGGCGGGGGACAGGGCGACTTGGAGTGCGATTTGGTTTGTGGCCACCCCAAACGGGGATTGAGGCGTCTGGCAATAGATAGATAGGATATGATAGTTACATGGCCTATGATTTCACTTTCATCCTTTGTATAGTTCGTGAACGCGGTACAGTATGCTGCATGTTTGATCACGATTCGCCTCTGTGGCTTCCATAGTGCGTGTGTTCTACCTCACTCCCCTCCTCCCTTATAGTAGAGTAAGTCGTCTCCTTTCTGTTGTTCAGAGCAGGAGTGTCAACTTCTTTGTCCCCTATGGCTTCATTTGCGTCTGTCCTCTCTCTACAAGTTGTATCAAGCTCTGCTGGCCCCTATATAATGAGCTCAGTTCTCTGCATTAATTGCCACTTAGATCTACTCCCTCATTTTGTTCACATCTCTGTCCTCCCCTGTACAGCAGTTGTTGTTGTTATTACTGTGAGTGCTCAGGAAGTCCTCCTAACCATCTAGCGGGCTGTGTAATTTGAGTATAAGTGTTATTACATTTTTTCTTGTACTGTATAGCATAAGGTGTTAATTCGTAGGCCTGGTAAGGTTTTTTGTGGATTAGTGTAGAGTTTTTGCTGTCAGCCAGTAGTAATAATATTTTGTATCTGTAATAATATATATTGCATTAACTGAGCATTATCCGGTTTTCTCATTTTAACAGGGCTGACTTAGATAAATTTACTCTTGCTAATTTCGTGTTAATAGAGGCTATTGCAGTTAACCATATATTTAACCTGTTTTTGCCATTACATTATCCTTATGAGTCCTGAATGTTTAGTTGTTAGTTTGAGCATTAAACTTTACCTTGTAATTTTACCTAACTCTTTTGTTTTGAACCTGGAGCTTTGCGGGACAGTTTTCTCTGTTCCGTAACATAAATTTGGCGACCTCTTATCAGAATATTCAGGATTTCATCATAAGGATATTGCTTGATATTTTGTGACTGTGATTTATTCATGATGTCTACTATTACTACGCTTGATGAAGCCAAAGATTTTTTGTCAAATGTGCAAACAGTGTGTGATGTAGAAAACAGAACAAAGAATGAACTTAAGCTTGTTGCTCAACAACTGGAAATTGTTGTTCGCTTTCATCATTCTAAAGATCAAATTGTTGACATGATTAATGAAAGTTTGTTTCATGTAACTCCTCCAAATGAGCAAACGCAGATTGAATTCGCTAAGTTACAGCTAGCCCTGCAGGAGGCCCGTGCTAAGGAGGCTGAGGCACAAGTTCAAATTGCTAGGATTCAGGCAGACCATGAGTATCGCATGAAACAATGTGGAACTGGATCATCTAGCTCTGATGATTTTGATGTGGCAAAAAATGTTAAACTTGTCCCTCCTTTTAATGAATCTGATTTAACAAAGTATTTTCAGTTGTTTGAGAGGGTAGCTACAGGTTTTAATTGGCCCAAAAAGTATTGGCCAGTACTCCTTCAAACTGTTCTCACCGGTAAAGCTCAAGTAACTTATGCATCTTTGCCTCAGGATCAATCTGATAATAATGATGTAGTTAAGAGCTTGATTCTTAAGGCCTATGAGCTTGTTCCTGAAGCCTATAGAGTAAAATTTAGGACAACTTATAAGCAAGATAAGCAATCCCATGTTGAGTATGCAAAAATCAAAGAAGATCTGTTAGAGCAGTGGTTAAATTCTAAGAATGTGGATTCTGATTTTGGTAAATTTAAGCAGATGATTTTGCTGGAGGACTTCAAAACGTGTATTAATAAAGATGTAAGCCTATATCTTGATGAGAAAAGAACAGATAATTTGTCTGATGCTGCAGTTTTAGCTGATGAATATGTTCTCACTCACAAGAGATATTCTAAAGAAAAAAGGAAAGCTGAGAGTAAGTACGTTGCCTCTACTCAGAGTACAGGTAACAGGAAAGAGAATAAAGATGATGTTTCTCAGGAAGTAAATACCAGCTCCACCTCTAGATTTCAGAAAGTAAATGTACTTATTGTAGTAAGCTTGGTCATACTACGGAGAAATGTTTCAGGAGACAGCGTGATGTGAACAAAAAGGAGTCTTTAAATATTCAGTCAATTGGTCTAGTGTCCACCCTTGAGAGTTCCCAGAATTCTTTAAATGAGTTACCTGAACCTGCGTTGAGGGGTAAATTAAATTCTCATGATGAAGCTCCTCTTTTGAGCAGTAACTTGGGTGACACTCTCAAGAGTTCCTGTGCTAATTTCCTGTCTGATGGTTTTGTCAGTCCTCTGGACAGTAATAACAGGAAATCAGTTAAAATATATCGTGATACAGGTGCTTGCCAATCCCTTATGCTGACCAGTGTTCTAGGCTCTAATGTTAATTCCTCTGATGAAACTGTAATCTTACAAGGTGAAGGGAATAATTACTTCTCTGTCCCTCTGTGCAGAGTGAATTTAGAGTCTGGTTCTGTTAATGGTTCCGTTATGATTGGGTTGGTTGAGACACTCCCAATGTCAGGTGTAACTTTCTTACTTGGAAATGATATTGGTGGAAGTCAAGGGTGTCCAGCTCCTCAGTTGTCTAGTGAACCAGTGACTGCGACCCAGGATTGTGATGTCCCTGATGTGTTCTCTGCATGTGCTGTCACTAGGGCTAAGTCTAAAGTTACTGGTGACTTAGAGGATAATGATGATGATGATGTTATCCTAGTTGACACTTTTCTTGCTAATTTGGACCACTCACCAGATGAGGCAGTACCCCGTAGTGTTGATAATTTGTCTCGTCAAGAGTTGGTTGAGTTGCAGGTTGCTGACCCTGAGTTGAAAGGTCTAGCTAACTCTGCTTGCAGTGAGGAAGAGTCAGCTGGTGCTTCTACTTGTTATTATATAAAGTCAGGAGTACTTATGAGGAAGTGGAGACCCCCAACAGCATCAGCCGACTGTGAATGGGAGGTTGTACATCAAGTTGTCATCCCTCGTGTTTGTAGGCAGGATATCATTAGAGTGGCTCATGATTCCAGTTTGGCAGGACACCTTGGAGTGAGGAAGACTGTGGCACGCATTTTGAAACACTTCTATTCGCCAGGTATCTTCAGAGATGTTTCCTGGTATTGTAAGTCTTGTCACACCTGTCAAGTTGTGGGGAAGTGTAATCAGACCGAAAAGGTTGCACCTCTAGTTCCCATTCCTCCTTTTGAGGCGCCATTCACCCGTGTGTTGGTGGATATTGTGGGCCCTCTTCCAAAGACTTCTTCCGGATTTTCTTATGTGTTGACCCTGATTGATATGGCTACTCGTTATCCTGAAGCCATTCCACTTAGAAATATCTCAGCAAAGAACGTGGTTAAGGAAATGCTAGGGTTCTTCACCAAGTTTGGTCTGCCCAAGGAGGTACAGTCAGACCGGGGAAGTAATTTCATGTCAAATGTTTTCAAGCAGTCTCTGAAAGAGTTGGGCATCACCCAGCTTACCATCCCCAGACCCAAGGAGCGTTGGAGAGATATCATCAAACACTCAAATCGATGCTCAAGAAATACTGTTGGGAACATCAGAAAGACTGGGATAAAGATCTTCCATTCGTTGTATTTGCCGCAAGAGAATCTCCAAATGAATCACTGGGCTTCTCACCCTTTGAACTACTGTTTGGCCATGAAGTAAGAGGAC
This sequence comes from Coenobita brevimanus, assembly GCF_032717465.1. Classification (NCBI taxonomy): domain Eukaryota; kingdom Metazoa; phylum Arthropoda; class Malacostraca; order Decapoda; family Coenobitidae; genus Coenobita; species Coenobita brevimanus. The sequence goes on along the minus strand of NC_136976.1, from coordinate 6,561,212 downwards.
CCCTTAAGCTACTCAAGGAATGCTGGCTGTTGGAGGAAGATGACGTCAACCTGCTGGAGTATGTGATGAAGTTCAAAGAACGGCTGTCCACTGCTTTACAGCTGGCGAGAGAGAATTTAGGAGCTGCTCAGGAGATGAAGACTTGGTATGATAAGAAGTCCAGGTTACGCCACTTTCAGCCATGAGATCAGGTTTTGATTCTGCTACCGGTGCATGGGCAACCTCTTCAAGCCAAGTTTAGTGGTACTTATTTCGTGGAGAAGAAACTCAGTGATGTCAACTATGTCATCGCCACACCAGATCGTAGAAAGAACAAGCAACTTTGTCACATCAACATGCTAAAGTTATATCACAGGCGGGACGAAAATAACCCAGTCTGCACTGTAGCTGTTCCACCCGAGTCTGCAAGTGAAGTTCTCCCATGCAGCATGAGCCTGAGTGATAGTTTGGGGAAGAATCCTGATATCATGAATGATCTCCAGACTAAGCTTTCTCATCTACCTCCCGAGGAAAGGCAGGAGTTTTCGGCATTACTGCAGGAGTACTCGCAAGTGTTCCGTGCTACTCTAGGAAAAACCACTGTGTTGATGCATGATGTCGATGTTGGAGACGCAAAGCCAATTAAACTGCCTCCTTACCGTGTGAACCCAGTGAAAGTTCCTCTCATCCAGAAGGAGCTTGGCTACCTGTTGGACCACAAGATGATTGAGCCCTGTCAGAGCGAGTGGAGTTCTCCTGTCACTCTAGTCCCTAAGCCAGGTGGGTCACAGCGGCTTTGCATCGACTACAGACGTGTTAATCAGATAACCAAAACAGACACTTACCCTCTCCCTCGCGTGGAAGATTGCATAGACAAGATCGGAAAGGCTAGGTACATAAGTAAGTTTGATTTGTTAAAGGGATACTGGCAAGTACCTATGACTGAACGTGCTAGGGAGATCTCATGTTTTGTAACACTAGGAAAGACTTTTGCATGTTCTGTAATGCCATATGGTATGAAGAATGAACCAGCCACATTTCAGAAGCTCATGAATGTTGTAACAGAGGGTTTGGCAGGGTGTGTTGTTTATATTGATGATGTATTAATCTTCAGTGACAACTGGAAAGATCACCTATGCCATGTCAGTAAATTTCTTAAGCGTTTGGTTCAGGCTAATCTTGTAGCTAATTTATCAAAGTGTGAGTTTGGTCAAGCTAAAGTTCAGTACCTTGGGTACGTAATTGGTGATGGACATGTTGCACCACCAAGAGCTAAGGTTCAGGTTATAAGTGATCTTCCCAGACCTAAAAGTAGGAAAGAGCTACAAAGATTTTTGGGAATGATAGGTTATTACAGGAGATTTGTTCTTAACTTTTCAATTCTTGTATCACCACTTACAGACCTACTGAAAAAGGGAGTTAAATTTGTCTGGACCGATGACTGTGAATCCTCTTTCAGCAAACTTAAAGCTATCCTATTAAGTCAGCCAGTGCTCGCTACTCCAAATTTTGCTAAGCCTTTTAAGATGGCCGTTGACGCAAGTGATACAGAAGCTGGGGCTGTTTTGCTGCAAGAGGATGATCAGGGTATTGAACACCCTGTATCTTATTACAGTAAGAAGTTCACTCCACCTCAAAAGAACTACTCAACTATTGAGAAAGAGCTTTTGGCCTTGATTTTGGGTTTACAGCATTTTTCATTTGTGTTCTGGTTTTGACCCCATAGTCATTTATACCGATCATAACCCACTGAAATTCCTTAGTAAGTTTAAAGATAAAAATCAGAGATTGACAACATGGAGTCTACTTCTTCAGGAGTATTCATTAGACATACAACATATCAAGGGGAAAGAAAATGTTATTGCAGATTGCTTATCTAGACTTTAGACAGATTGTTTTAGAGTAATAAGAAATTTCCTTTGTAAATTTCTTTTTCTTTGTGGGGAGGTGTTACATAGCCTATGATTTCATCATCCTTTGTATAATTCTAACGTACAGTATGCTGCATGTTTGATCACGATTCGCCTCGTGGCTTCCATAGTGCGTGTTCTACCTCACTCCCCCCCTCCTCCCTTATAGTAGAGTAAGTCGTTCTTTCTGTTGTTCAGAGCAGGAGTGTCAACTCTTTGTCCCCTATGGCTTCATTTGCGCGTCCTTCTTACAAGTTGTATCAAGCTCTGCCGGCCCCTATATAATGAGCTCAGTCTCTGCATTAATTGCCACTTAGATCTACTCCTCATTTTGTTCACATCTCTGTCCTCCCCTGTACAGTTGTTATTATTATTGTGAGTGCTCAGGAAGTCTCCAACCATCTAGCGGCTGTGTAATTTGAGTATAAGTGTTATTACATTTTTCCTTGTACTGTATAGCATAAGGTGTTAATTCGTAGGCCTGGTAAGGTTTTTGTGATTAGTGTAGAGTTTTTGCTGTCAGCCAGTAGTAATAATATTTTGTATCTGTAATAATATATATTGCATTAACTGAGCATTATCCGGTTTTCTCATTTTATCAGGGCTGACTTAGATAAATTTACTCTTGCTAATTTCGTGTTAATAAAGGCTATTGCAGTTAACCATATATTTAACCTGTTTTTGCCATTACATCATCCTTATGAGTCCTGAATGTTTAGTTGTTAGTTTGAGCATTAAACTTTACCTTGTATTTTTACCTAACTCTTTTGTTTTGAACTTGGAACTTTACGGGACAGTTTTCTCTGTTCCGTAACAAAATATATATATATATATATATATATATATATATATATATATATATATATATATATATATATATATATATATATATATATATATATATATATATATAATCATCATCCAGTCCTACATTGCCCCATGAGGAGCGTAGGAGCCCGGGGCTAGGCAGTTGGTCTCGACATTTAATATGAGTGACCAGCCTCACTCATCCCTGAGTGGCATTACATGAGCAATCAACCCCAACCATCCCTTGGATATAAACCTTCACCAGCTCAATACGATTGGAGCGCAATAGTTACCCACTAAACCACCAGGCGCCAAAATTTGGTTATATCGTTACCACCCATCGTAGTAAATGGTTTCCTGGTGCACAGGAAACCATTTGGCTTGTCACTCAGTGTAGAGTTACCCACAGGCTGGAGGAAGTGGAAAGAATGAAGGAATGAAAGACAGAAGAGGGAGTGTAAAGTCACCCGTAGGCAGAAGGACAAGGAAAGAATGAAGGAAAGAAAGACAGAAGAGAATGGAAGGAAAGAAGGATGGAGAGGAAAGGGCAGACACCCGAGAGCAGCACTACATCGAGTGAGTGGATGGTGAGCGCCCCCATCCATATATATATTGGGATTTTCGGATTACTTGTAGCCGAATTAGAGAACTTTTACTATACGTACTCGTGTGTGTGTGTGTGTGTGTGTATATATATATATATATATATATATATATATATATATATATATATGTTTACGACTATACTGATCGGAAACACGTAGGTTTTTGCAGGTAAAAATGAGACATGGCGAGTTTCTATTCCTTTTTTTCTTTGTCCTTTCTGCAAAAACAAGAGACATGGAGATATTATTCATATTTCGTCCTTCCTGCAGTAAGGAAAAAAAAAAAAAAAAACTCTTATACGACAAAGTGCTGATTGCAAGTTCATGAATCAGCGTCTATGCATTCCAAAGGACGAGGTACAAGATGAATATTTGAAGGTAATAAGATGACGAAGAAAATCACAGGGAGTGAATAGGCCACGCTTGTGTCTTTGTTTATTGTAGCGCAAATTGGTGGTTACGATGAGTTGGTAATTCTGTGAGAAATGCTACGAAGAAGCAATAATGAGAGGTTGGAATCAAGGGAAGAATTTCGGGGGAATAAAAGGTAGAAAATAATTGTTTCTAAATAAGGTACCTTAAAATGAGACATATTCTCCAAAATCTCCGAGGAACAAAGAAGGACAGGAACCGCGAATAAAGGTAGTAATATCTGTGGAACAAGGTAAAAAGAAGATGGTTTTAGCGCCACCCGACCTATTGTACATATCTTCACCTGATCCTCAATATTCCTCTACCTCTGGAAAATTACTGTCTGGAGAAAAGCTGTCACAGCTTCTAGACCCAGCAATGCTAGACTACACTAGAAATTAAGACAAAGAAGTAGATCTTGTGGTGTGGTCCCTCTCAACAGGTCTGCATGTAATGGATTATGATGAATGCTCGTAAAAAGGCCCAGGAGTCTAAATAATGTCTCCAATATCCCCTTCATGTTCGTATCAAGCACTTATATTCTCCTACCTACTGACGACTATGTTATGTTGCAAGTTAGTCATAGAAACATGAGCGTTAATGCATTCCACATTAGCCCTCCCATAGTCGAACAACTCTAGTAACCTATACAAGCCAGCCTCGAACCAATTTGTTTTGTTGAGAGTGATCAATGGAAGCCTTAGATTGACGCACACTCTCCAAGGAACATTAACGAAACCAAAAAGAACAAGCTACACGGAGGCATACAATCTGAGACACAAATCACAGGGCATTTGAGATAAGCGTAACCTACTTTTATAGACTCTAATTGCATGTTGTTGTTGTGTGTGTTGGCATCTCCAGGTACCAAACGGCACCACATGACTCCGCACCGTGGAGATCCTAACACTATGTTTCGCAGCACCATTCTTGCCATCTGTCCAGCCAGAATACAACCTGGGACATTTGTATCTGTGGTAACGGAAAATTATTTGGTTTTCTATAATAAATTAGCCGTTTTTCTTTTTTCTTGGAATCTGGGAACAGTGAAGTGACCTTGGCTACAGAATGTTAGGTGCAGTCGCCTTTTCTCGAATTTTTTCTCTTCTCCAAAAAAGGGAATAATAGCGCACACACGCCACCTGGACCTCACATAAGATACTCAGCAACTGTAATTTGCCAGAGTAGACGTGCAAAAAGCGGTGTGACTCACAAAAGAGCCATTCTCTTGCCTCGTCCCTCTTGCTCCCCCCTGACAAAAGAGATTGAATTAGCCTGCGTGGCAGCGGCACACCCGGGCCCCCGGCACTGTGCAGGCACGGGTTTTGCAGACGGCTGCCGGCCACCAAAGAGCCGCCAGGCCTCATGGCACCCACTGGGCCTGAAGCCTGCTATGATAAGGTGAGGCTGGCAGAGCAATACAGAAAAAATCGAGGAAAAGTACACATGCATGGAGGGATTTTACCAACAAATAGAAATATATAAAAATTTGTTTTTGTGTGAATAATACAAGGCTGAAGGCATAGAGAAGCTGCAAATAGCAAAGAAATTAAAAAAAAAAAAAATCAAGATCTGTTGTTTCTAATTTCCAGGACACATTGCGATGGAAATATAACAAAGGAAAAACAGAACGAGGAGGAATGAGGAAGAATGAGCAGAACAGTTGCATATGTGAAAGACTGAGACTACCGGTTAACTTCTGCATTACATTTGCAGAAAAGAGTGGTGAGTGTGTAGCCACATCAGTGATACATGAGCCTGTAACTGGGGTGGATGGAAGTGGACAGCTCAGAAGAATAGTGACGAGAATAGTAGCGACGAGAGAGAGAGAGAGAGGGGGGGGGGGGCAGTTGCATGGGCACGACAGGGAGAGTGTATAGTAGGTGTGAGAAACTGGAAGAATGAGATAGTGGGAAAACGCAGTAGCGATACAGAGGGAGAGGATGAAGGAATATATAATGGTGCAATTGAAGATATAGAATAAAATTGAGGAGAAGCTGGGAAAGAGACTAAAAATGCACGAGAAAGAAAAATAATAATATAAAGGAAGATGGTGGCATAAAGCTTGATAGTGCAAAACAGGCTAGGTAACTATTGGGAGAGACTGGGAGAATGAAGAAAAATGAAATATATCCAAGGAGAATGAGATAAGGGGGAGAGACAGCATGTGTGAGGCTGGAAGAGTGATGAAAATGAGAGAAGGCAGTTCATTTGTTACTTTCTTCTTCCTCGTTTGTCTCCCTCACAAACCCATTCCTTTACGCTGGACAGGTGCATGCATCTAAATTAGTACACAGTAAACTACAGCGTTAAAATAGAATTCATTACTATAATGGGTTCAAGCAGTTTCAACATAAAATATAGAGTAGGTCTAAATGGAAAGTGAGAAATAACCATACATCATTCACTTTAACTTGACCTAAAATTACCATCTCTCCATCTTGAATACTGAGCTGTAACAAGAGGATAGACTTAAAATATGATGCTAGTCACGAAGAAGTTTTACGAAATTTATGTAAGGCCGGAATATTGTCTCATTCTGCCATCGAGCTACAAAGAATAAGCTGCAAAAGGAAGAAAATCTCCGTCAAATTAAGGTGGAAGAAAGAATATTTATGAGAATTAGGTGACAAGAAAGACAGAAGATCGAGATCAAAATGACGGGGGAATGTACAGTATGTGACGGGTTGTAATGTACGATTTTGGACATGAATACTTCTCCATTTCATAACGATAAAGTAACGAACGATAATCTCCTAACGATGCGATCCTAGAAGCTAAACAAACTTTTTAGAACATCATATTACAGTTTCATAATTCTGCGACCAAAAAAATGAAATGAAAATTTTGCCCGCGAGTGAAGGGCTTGTTACTCAGTAGGGGGAGTAGTGTTAAGACACTGCATCATGCAAAAGATGATAACTGTAACATTCAATCCTTCATTATTCTCTTCGAAGTGCAGGGACCCAAGGTTATACTACCACACTCCAGTACACTTAACAGCAGATAACCAGTCTATTTCCCTTGGTGGCAGTACATGATAGAAAAACCTCCAGCCACCTGCTGATGACCGAACTCATGTAAACGACAGGAGGTCACCCCAGCTGGATCATTATAACTACTAGAACACCGAGGGTCCATTTATAAATAAAGACTTCAACAACAACGTTGAACAAATATACAGGCAAATAATTAAAACTCAGCTCCTATGACTCTTTCTCAGCTGAATAAAATTGACTGGCCTTTGCTGGAATAAAATACAAAGAGTTGTCTTATTCATGGGAGAGTTAATGATTCTCATATTAACATTCAGGCATCTGTGACACACTCTCGGCAGAATACATTTGTCTGGCCTTAGCTGAATTATAATACTAAGAAATGTCTCATTCATGGGAGAGTTACTGGTTCTAGTATTAACAATCAGGCACCCGTGACTCACTCTTGGCTGACTAAAGTATGGCGCCGGCAGGAATAACATATCAGAGACCTTCCGACAATGAACGGGTTCAGATGGGTACAGTCAAGACAAGAGCTGTCAAGAGTACTTTTTTCTTCATACAGGTGTGGTGTGTGAAGCGAGAACTTCTTTTTCCAAGTTCTCTAATTTCTCCTCTAACCTGTATGCCACACTTCCGCTCTCTCTCCTTTCTCGCTACTAACGCCTCCTAACCAGTCCCCAGCCCAACTCTTCCCCCTCCTCTCTCGCCGCCAACCCTACCGTTTGACTCCCTCTCTCCCTCCTTCCTCTCTCTCTCCTCCTTAGACGTCTCCTGGCGTTCCTGATTTACCTATCTGTACCCGCCTGTTGTGAGAATTGCCAGTGAGTTTAGTGACCTGTGGACAGTGTTGTGCTAGTGTGTTGTAGTGACCTGTGACAGTGTTGTGCTAGTGTGCTGTAGTGACCTGTGACAGTGTTGTGCTACTGTGTTGTAGTGACCTGTGATGTTGTTGTGTTAGTGTGTATTACAGTTGAGTGTTGGGAGTGCTAGGAGCTAATGCAGTTGTGTCGTGATATAGCTTCCCCTTGGGTGTTTAATATAACTGTGAATTACATTACCCTTGTGTGATTTCTGTGCGTGATGGTTTTCTCTACGGAGAGTTGTGTCCCCGCTGCAAGTTTTGAGAAGGATTACCTTGTGTTAAAGGAAGAACTTCTCAAATTAAATCGAGAGGTACAGGTTCTCAGGCAGGAGAAGTAACAATAAGTAAATTGTTGGAGATGTTGGAGGGGAGAGGGAAAAAGGCTGAAGGATGGACACTTGTCCACATGGCCGCAACAAAATTCACCCTTGAGAAACAAGAGGAGACATATTTTTATATTTTCATTCTGCCACTACCAGACCATTGTATTCAACTTAGAATGCCCCAGTAGTAAAAGGAGTAAGGAAGACTCTACTTAACTTCCTCCGTACCAAGCTTGAGAAAATCAAAAAAATATATATAGGTCACTGTATTAAACAAAAAGGGCGTCCCAAGGTGGAAAGGATTAACTTTCTCATGATCGGACGACTTTAACATTTTATTCTAGCCAACTTCAATTATATTAAGATATGAGTGAGCCATGAGAGACTACGGGTGTCAGTACTGTCCCAGCTTATTCTGTTATGATCGAGAAAACTCTAGTGTCTTACTCCACTAATCCTAGTCGATTTCATTCAGTCCTGAGAGTGTTCAGTTCCGTCTTCGTACCATTTAAGCAGTTCAAAATCCCCTTCCTCTTTTCATTTTATTATACCAGTAATCATCAATGACTATCACAACACGAAGACCTGTTTTTTTCTCTCTTCCTGTTACTACCAGATGATTTGATTCAGCTTAAGAAAATACCCGAGTGATTACAAGAGTACTGAAGGTTCTGCTCATACAGGTACCTACTCTCTCCAGTTTCGAAAGTCTGCTAGGCTGAATAAAATCACTTGGCGGTAACGAGTACTATATGAAAAAATGGCGTCTTGGGGTTGAAGGGATTAACACATACATTACGATGACGCAGTTTCATTATTTTCTTACCAGATCCGGACGATTATATTCAGCCTTGGAGAGACTCTTTGATCTGGAGGGGCATCAGTTAGCCCGTTCGGAACTATCAGTCTTTCTTAAGCTGCACAAAACCGCTAGTTCATTACCCTGCATAATACGTTATCTGAGTGAATGGGTTAAATTTCGTCTGCCTTCCATTCAGGCGTCTTAAATCCCTTCGCTGTCCTCTCATATCACTCCCTTATATCGGTGTTCATCTGTATACGCGTAAATTACAAATTGGTGATTCTCGGTGAATTTAAGAGTGCTTGACATGACGGCCAGAGCGCTGAATGGACGAGAATCTATTTATGATTCGCATCAGACGTCCCTTCTCTAAAACCAACCACCACTAACCTACGTATTCCACTTCCAGAGAATCTCAATATTGCTTCTCCCTTAAAAAAAAAAAAAAATGCACACCAGCTCGCTCCCACTCCCTGCTTCTTATCAGATCACCTACATCATCATCATCATCATCATTATCCTCCTCCCTCTCGTCATCACCATATTACACCAGATGTGAAGAAATGGGAGACCCAAGTTACGTTAAAGGGTGACAGATGAAAACTACGAAAGAAACCGCACGAGGAACGTTCGACACTACATCTCTAATTTGTCAAAGCTCATGCAAAGGGACCTAGTTCATGTAAATAAAATCTTTGGAAAATACATATGTATGTATATATGTATGTATGTATGTATGTAAGTACCGGTATGTGTACAGTATATACAGTACTGTAGATAGATAGATAGATTGAGATAGAGATAGAGATATAGATAGACAGATAGAGAGATAAATAGATAGACAGATAGATAATGTATTATAGATAAAAGGGGAAGATTGATAAACTGTTTGCAAATAAACGAGTTAAACTACTTTTAATTACCCTAGAATGATTGGCTAACGTTTGCCCTCAAATGAGACAAAATTTCTCGTCTTAAAGTTATTAAAAAAAGAAAAAGAAAATACTGTGCGATATGATATGCTACGATTCAGTACTGAATGTTAAAAATGCCTTAAACAACTGATTCCCAATCCCCAACCAGCAATTGTCCCAGCTCATTATACAGTTATTTGTATTTAGGGAAAGTGGCTTTTATTCCCATGAACAATAACCTTCTTAGGCCGATGACATCTCCATACTATATATTCAATTTAGAAGCTACTTTCGTATTGGGGAAGTTAAGCATAGGCTTTGATTACTCATTCGCTACTAAGGGTCCTTCTATAGGCTAGCTGAATAAAATCGTCTGGAAGTACTGTCGCCAAAATACTGTTATGTTTACGAGCCAAAAGGATGAAAATGGATGCGACTACATCGCAATATCGCAGTGCATTAAATGCAAGTCTATTACATGTTTTCATTTATCCTTTCCTATAAAACTGCCTGAGCATTACTCTTACACTGAGCTTTGGCTTCCGCTGGAGGGACTATTGCTATCTTCTCACGCGACAAAGATCCTTAACCCTTTTCAGTCTATATGATGGCCAGATGTTGTCAGACTGGAAGCTAAATTTCACACAGTGAGATTTGTTCCTACCGCAGGACCATGGCTAATTGAATGTCACGCAACCACGACTTTGTATTCCAGCAATTAGAGTGGTTCAGTTCGGTCAGATGAAGACAGACCGGCCACAGAACATAGGACTATGGAGGGGTGGGGGAGCCTTCTTCTTTCTAAACCTCTTTGATGCTGTGAATATTTCTGTTTTAATTTTACTTGTTGTACCACCAGCAATTTTACTCAACTGAGAAGTGTGTTTTGGTTGTGTAAGTAATAATGAAAGCTGTATCTAACCCCTCCAGATCGAAAAGTCTCTGACTGAATAATATGAGCCAAAGGTAGCAAAAATAAGTGGTTAAACTCTTTAGCCAAAGAACTGTTTATATTTTATTCTTGCTGTCTCAGGATGACTATTCAGCTTAGGAGAAACTAATCGAACTGAAGGAATTAGATACAACCTTCATTATAAGTCTTTGATATGAGAGGTGTTTCTAAATTAAAGATAATAATCTGACTTGTGTGAAACTCATATGTTGCTTAAGTGAAGTACTCAGTTTTTGTATTTCACACAATATGATGCTAAAGACATGTCCTATCATCCACCAAAACCATCATAAAGTATTTATTCCTGTCCTTTTCTTCTCTTTGTATTTCCTTTCGCACATTACCAGTCAACTTCCCCTTAACCACTTCACTACGATGATGTACTATACATTTTCACCTGGCTACCTCCAGGCGACTTTATCCAGCTTGGAGGAGTCATGTGTATATTGTGGAGGTTAGATGCAGTGTACATTAATCCATACATATTTAAACGTTTTATATATCAACTGAATATAATCGTATGGTAAGTGCAAGATTAAGCTGAAAATCACGTCTGCGGGTTGAACAGATTAAGTCCTTCAGTTCGTTATAGCAAATATCGTTTTATTCTCGGTCTCATCTGATGATGTTAATTTGCGTTGGGGAGACCTTTCTTAATGCAGGATATTAATGTAGTTTCGTTGGTGGATTCGCAATCTCACTCTAATTCTACACTGAATGACTAGCTGGGCGGTTTCCTGTAACCCAGGAAACTACTTACCATGTTACACGGTAACCGTATAACCAAATAACGCATGATGATCTAGTGGGTTAAGGCGCTCCAACCGAATGAGGCCTGTTAAGGGCTTACATCTGTGGAATGGTCGTAGTTTATTGCCCACTTAATGTCACTCAGGGGTGACCTCGATTGGACACTCTCGTCTCAAATGTCGGGACCGAGTAGCCTAGAAACGTATCGCTGAACCCCTGATGAGGCAGAGGGCTGGAGGATAGACAGACAGACAGTTTCTCTCATTGTAAACCATCTCCCACAAGCCGAATAAAATCGTCTTGGGGTTGCAGGAATAGAGCGAAGAGACGTCTTCGGAGGTTAATACACATTCAGTCATTCGTCTAGATCCCAGTTCCTCCCTACTTTCACCTTCACTACTTCCAGCCTGCCCCTTCCCTCCTCAATCTCCTCAACTCCTCCAACTCACCACCATCACCTTTCAATTTCCTGTCAATTTCCCATCGGCGTGACGAGAAATTCACATCGTCAGCCACCATAAGGAATACAGAGGGAGGAAGCGAGGGTTATTTCTCCTGATAGATCTCCTAATTCACAACATCAGGTGGCGAGGGGGTTAGGGAAAGAGAGGGTGATGTCTGGCAGGGAGTAGAAACGAGAGACGAATTGAACTGTGGATAAAGAAGAGCGGAAGGAGAGGTATATGGGAAAGAAGGGACGAATGAAGCATGCGGGGAGATAAGGGGATACGAAAAAGAATGAAATCATAGGAGAGAGGGAAAAGAAGAAAAGGGAGAACAGAGGGACTGTCTGAAGAGTAAAGACTCGGAGAGGACAAGGGAAAGAGGTGAGATGATATTGGGAAAGGGGGAGAGAGGGGAGAATGAGAAGTGAAATGAGAAAAGCAAAAATGGAGGGAAAAAAGGCAAAGCACAGGCAGCGACAGGTGTCCGAGGAGAGAAAGTTAGGTGCTTTGAAGGAAATGCTTTGGGAAAGACAAGGTTAAAAGGGACGAATGTTAGAGAAAAGGGAGAAACGAAAAAGAAGCGAGAATGGAACAAAACGAAACATGAAAGCAGAGAATATATACGGAGAAGGGATTGGAATGGTAGAGACAGATTGTGAGAAAAGGAAGAGTATGTGAAGGATAAAGGAAACAGAGAAAGAAAGAGTGGAATGCCGGAAAGAGAAAGAAGATTGAAAGAGGAAAGACTTTTAGGAAAATGATGTAAGGACGGTAATGGATAAAATAAGGAAAGTGGGAAAGGGAAAAGAAGAATTTAAATAAAGAAAAATGAGTGGGGAGGGAAGAGAAGGGATAATAATGAGGAAAAGATGTGGGGAGGATAATGGAAAAAATGAGGGTGAAGTAGAGAGGGAATGAAAAATTAGAACAGAAGTAGAAAATTGAAAAACGTCCATGAAGAGAGAGAGACAATAATTATAATGAAAAGACAAAAGTGCAGGAAAGAACACGGAATAAAATACTGCGTATAAACAAGGATGAAATAATGTAGCCAGGAAGGAACAGGGATAAAACGGTTGGAGGCTGAGGGGAAAGGAGCTTTGCAGTGGTGGGGGAGAGATGGCATGGCAAATGAGAATAGCTAGGTATCACAAAGGGGAAGAGAGGTATGATAGTATAAGTAGACTTACACTCTGATGACCTGTATGGAACAAAGTAAACTGATCCTGCATAACTCAGTATGTAAAGACTGGCACCACCGTGAATTTTGTATGCTATAAATTTCCTCTAACGCAACACATACACCTACCCATACATCATCATTTATGTTCGTCCTGTTTGTCTATCAGCTTTACATAATCTGCTCTGGATATTAACAAGACAGCGTCGGAGAGCTCCCAGTACGATGGAGCACCAGCATTATTTACATCAGGCTACCAATTTCTCACACACATTCCATAATAAATCATCTCAGCCTCTGCAATATCATACAACCAAACCGCCAAGAATTATATCCCGCCATCGAAATGCCGACAAACTCAGCAGTAAATGATTTTCTGTATCGGTTCATTGGCAGCTCTGAAATTTCTCGTCCGGGAAACCAACACCACGAAATGAATTAATATTAAATTCATTATTGAAAGCGGCGTATCATTCCCAGGCACCAGCATCACAGTAGAACCTCACCACATCCTCAATGAGAGCGACTGATGGGTATGAGCCTTTGATCACATTAAGTTCTATTAATCCATGGTGAAGTGTTTCCCCTCCCACGTAGAGCTCTACTTAGGACCAATATTATCTCTCTCTTTACTCTACATGGCAGGTGGAAGAGGAAATCAAATGGAGAGGAGTGTGCGTCGGTATGTAACTCCAGTAAGTATATGGCACGTTTCTCTTAACCCGACGACACCTGCCTCGTGTCAATTCACTTGATGCTGAAGTGTAGTAAATCTGGTGGACTGATATGGTTGTTAACCAAGGAGACTCATTTCTGCCTCATAAGCAAGGTTCATCAAATATCATCCAACCACGTCTTAATCATTCAAGTTATGTGAGTGGTTCATTTCTGCCAGAGAAAAACAGACTAGAATCTTTGAATGACAAAGAAAAAGGCTTCATTAGTCCATCAGGAACAAGATCTCTTCGAAGATTAATAGGATACTCTGGAGACAGGAGAAATAAATTGCAAAAAGGCGTCACAGTACTGATGGGTTAACAGTGTCAAATCATGCGAGTGCAGTGTCGTCCTCTCCCTGTGTCGTGCTCTCCTTCTGGCTCTAATCACAACAACAGCCCGCTCGTGTTCACAACAACGTTACTGATTACATGCCTTTCATCTTGCTGTCGCTGACCCTCATCCCACCAACACCCCCTCCTCCACAGACACGCATGTACGCACATATATAAACTCTCTCTCTCTCTCTCTCTCTCTCTCTCATCTTGCATCCGTCACACTTACTTTTTTTTAGCGAAAATATCCTCAAGTACAGAGCGTCCTCATGAACACTGAAACAACCCGTCTTCTCTTTCTCCTGCCTACCCCTTGCATCCTTTATCCTTGTTCTTCCTTCTCCTCACATTTCCTCTTCTGTTCCTCCTCCGTTCTTTCTTAACTCCCTTCATCCTTCAGTCATAGAAACTACTCTCCCAGCTACATCACCCACCCACCCACCTCTCTCTCTCTCTCTCTCTCTCTCTGCTTTAATGTAATAATTTAGCCAGCAGGGGTTCTAAAAGCACTTTCCTCCTCTGTATTATTCTTCGTTTAACTTCTCTGTTATTCTCCACGCAAGTTTGTTCGTCTTTGTTACATTTTTCGTTCTTGGCGTTTCTATTTTTCGTTTAATTGTTTGTCAGCCCTCACCTCAGTAATCTGGAAAATTTGCAACTTTCCTTAACTCATTTCTTCCCTGGTTGCAGGCTCTTCCATAGTCATTCTTTGAGTTTGAGCTCTGTCTCTTTGCCTGGCTTTCTGTGTGGTTCTCTCTGTTATGTTACCTACGACCTAGCAAGCAGGGATGACTTTTGTCTTATACTTTTCTTAAGGTTAATGGTTTATGGTTCATTTCGTTATAACTAATTAGGACTCAGGGATCGGTGTTTTGATTCATAAATTTGTAAAAAATCACGCAGGGTTAATTTACTCTTTAAGTTACTGATAAATTTTTTTATGTTTACTGATCTCATAATAAGGTCCAGTTATATCTTATGGTTTGGGGATTATTATTAATTAGTCTTTTGTCTGTTTTTATTTTTGCCCACAATGCTAAGCACAGGCGATGTGGAGAGGTGTGTGGGAGAGACGGAGAGTTGGCGAAAGGTCTCAGTCTGGATTAGAGCAGAGTGTTTGGTGTTTTGTGTGGCACAGAGAGAATAGGGTCAGAAGTACCATGTGAAAGAGTGGGACTTAACCCCTCCACCTGGAAGTTTACTTTGGTGGCTCTCTGTGCCAAAATACTGAATTTGTGTCAAGATATATTTGATTGAACTGTGTGGCTTGGTACTGGGATTTATTAGAGATTTACTGAGTGGCTTTTGTACCGGGAAATGTTGGACTGTGTAGTGTGGCTTTATGGTTGTGATTTTTTAAGTATAGTATGACCTTTGTCCTAGACAACGGCCTATGGTGTTGGGAAGCTTTTGGAACTGTATATATGTGAATACGAGTTATAAAGTAAAATGGAAAAAAAAAACTCGCAACTTCAAGGTTTTCCTCATCAGGTAACTCTGGTATCCCTTGTATGTGTGACTCTCTCTCTCTCCCTCTCTCTCTCTGATCTGCTACACTTTACTTTCAAACGTTTGTATCACGTCCCCCTTCTCCTTCATCTCCCTCCTCTCCCCAGGGTTTCTCTTCTCCCCTCCCCGTTGCCCTCTCCCCCTCCTTCTTCTCTCTCCTCTGTCACTCTCCTGCCTCCTCTCCCATCTCCTCTCCCCCACTGTTTGACTTCCTCCATTCCTCTTCATTTCTATCCGCTTTCCCATTCCTTCTCTCTCATTTCTCCCCTGCCTTACTCCCTCTCTCGCTGCCTATTTGTTAAACCTTCATAACAGCCTTCTCCTCCTCTTCCTCTTTCTTTCTTGTTCTTCGTTTCTCTCTCTCTCTCTCTCTCTCTCTCTCTCTCTCTCTCCTTCCCAAATCCATCTCTCACTCCTTCTCTGCCCACCTCTCTCCAACCGTCCATCTCCTCTTCCCTCTATCAGTCACATGCCTCTCTCCTCCCTCCCTTCCCCTCCCTCTCTTCTCTTCTTTCCTCCTCGTCTTCCACCTGTTTTCTTCCTCTCCTTACCTTCTGCC
The DNA here is from genome assembly GCF_032717465.1 of Coenobita brevimanus. Classification (NCBI taxonomy): domain Eukaryota; kingdom Metazoa; phylum Arthropoda; class Malacostraca; order Decapoda; family Coenobitidae; genus Coenobita; species Coenobita brevimanus. Next base: position 6,545,152 of record NC_136976.1, on the reverse strand, counting down.
AGACTTCTTGCCTTCCCCCCTTCCTCTCCCCTTTCTCTATTTTCCTTTCCTTTCCCTGCATTTCACATCCCTCCTCTTCCCTTCATCTCTCCTCCCTCCAACCTCTCTCTTCCTCTTCATTATCTCCCACCCTCCTTCATTCCTTCCTCCCTTCCCCTCCATCCCCTTCTTCTCTGCCTCTCTCCACCCAATCCCCTTACCATCTGCCAAACCTTTTTCACCTTCCAACCTTTTCCATTTTCCCCCTCCTTCACCACCTTTTCTCCCTCTTCTTCCTTGCTTCTCCTTTCCCTCCTTTTCACTGCTTACGTCATCTCTCCTCATCACCCCTTCGTCTCTCCACCGCTACCCTCCTCCATAAGTGATGAGCCAGCCTCCGGCCAGTTTATCATCAGAACTGACATTTTGTCGCCACATATTCAGGCCTTTCAGATGGAGGAAGAAAACGAGGAGGAGGAGGAGGAGGAAAGCAAACAGCAACAGACCTTCTGGTCCTTTCGAGGCTGCTTGATACAGAGTAGACTATGACTACGAGATCTAACTCTTCATGCTGAAGGTAAGGATAATAACACAAGAAGGCTCCCCCCGCCTCCAAACCTTCCAGTTAAAACTGGCAGGAAAAAATACGTACTTTACTTTCCCACTGGCTCTGATGATTAGTAATTTCCTTGGTGATACCCTCATATCTACTGTCCAGAGATTGATCAACCTTTTGTCAGCAGCTTGTTCATCTCAGCACGTACATTATTTTCCCACTGATTCTGACAATTTGTAATTTCGTTACGGATGCTTTCGTATCTACTATCCAGAGATTGATCCACCTCCTGCTGAAGCTGGGTGTTTATTCATTACAGTTACACACTTCAACCAATCATCTGGGACAACACACTCATATAGGCTATAATCGTATTCATCAAGTCAGTAACTAACCCCACTCCTATATCACCTGAGGGGCTCTGCATTTGAGCAGTCAACCCAGACACGCCTGTTGCCTTTCCCATCTGCATCTTGTCTACACTCCTGCTCACAGTGGCAGCGTCAAAGGCCAAGGGCCAAACACTGGATCTGCTGGCTCGAAACCTTCCCTGTTCCAGTCAAAATCCTCATTCAACAACCGGTTGTAATGCTCTACTCAGGCGTCTTTAACACCCCAACTGTTCACCACTACCTTTCCTTCATCATTCTCCACACATTGTTCACCTATGATATCTCTGTTTTCCCTCTTCATCTCATTTGCCACCTTAAATGTCATATTCTTCGTTTCCATACTATGTAAGTTATGAAGTAAAAGTCTCTGAGACTCAGATTTTGCCCTGTAAACCTCTTTTCTAGCAGGGCAAAATAATGTAATAAATTAAATAATGATCTAATATAAATATTCTTTGATCACATTTGAGTACGATATTTATTACATTAGTTTTCTATATAACACTGGTCTTTTATTATGTGTAATTGGTGTGACGAAAACAAGGGGTATGTCCCCCCCCAAAAAAAAAAAAATAAAAATATCTATCTGCTGTCAGGAGAAAGGACGTTTTTAATAAAACTGTGTGCAAAGATGTGCATAAGACCACTGATTTTTACCATAATTTCAAAAGCAGATGATGCTGATGATGGAACTTGTCTGAACTTTCGGTATCACTGCTAATCACATGTAACAATTAGCGGCGTTCCATAAACTACCTCCAGAACAGCAGGGCCTTGTTTACACTTTCTCCCTTTTAGTTTATATACTTATTTGTTTTAATGAGTCCTAATATGTTCTTCCTTTTGGATTTTTGCCGCTACCAGGTGATTTTTATTAAACTTAAAACGGGCCTCTTGTAAACGAATTTATCATGCTGTATCTAACCCTTCCAGACTTAATCTCCCCACTCCCCCCAGACAGTCTGGAAGCAACTAGAATAAAAAAAAGGACATAAGGAGTCAATACGCTAGCTTCGTAGTATAAATCTTGTTATATGATGACGGCGTTACCTTTTTTTCCCTTGACCAGTGGGAACTAAAAGTGGTCCACTTGGCAAAAGTAACCTAATGAATCCCATGCCGTACGTAATATGTTATTCCTACTAGACCCACCAGAAGACGATTTTATTCAGTTTACGAAAGACTTTCTGAACCGGCAAAGTTAGCTATATAAGTTCCGTGGCAAGGCATGTTAAGAGTTTAATAGGAAAACTGTTCTCGTCCAGAAGAGGTAAACAGTATAAAGGATAATAAAGCATACATCATCCATATATATTTCTTGACAAGCGTGAGGGAAGGGGGACAGGGGGTAGGGTGAATCTGAGCCAGTGACTGTTCTTTGGTTTTGTTCCTGCTATCGTCAGAGTATTTTATTTAGCGCAGGAGAGACATTACGAAATGGAAAAGTTAAATCAAACGTTTAATAAGCCCTTCACTGCCAGAGATCGTTCTTACGTTGGATACAATCGTCTGGAAGGAGCAGGAATTAAAAAAAATACTGTGGTAAAGATCTTGGTATAAAAAGCTGCATTAGGCAAGAAATATTCCTTTGATGAGCATGAGAGACTAGGTCATTTGGAGTTTGGGAAGGTGGTACAGTGGAAGTTTAGGAGGTAACCATGAGTGGGGACGATGGTGGAAATAGGGGAGGTAGCGAGGAATGGGGACGATGGTGGAGGTCGGAGAGGTGGAGAGTGGAGGTGATGGCAGTCATATCTGGATAAAGCTTTTCCTCAGTCCTCCTCCTTGCCTCGTTACTTGCTTCCTCAGGTAATCCTTCAAGGTACCCATAAACTCTGAGGATCCGTCCCCTAGCACTACTTCTTTATCAGTTTATTTTTTGCATAAGACTCTCATCCAGTCCTTAATTGCCCCATCAGGACTGTATTCACCTGGGTCCAGACTACTTAGTCCTGACATTTAAAGCTAGTGTAACTAAATCCCCTTCCTTGAGTGACATTAGATAATAAACCGCAACTACCCTTCCCGTGTCCACATCGAGTTGGAGAGCCCCTACCCACTAGAACATTAAGTCTTAACCAGAATAATGAGAAGTATTAGTAACAGTAGCAGTAGCAGTAGTAACAGTAATTGTAGGAATATCAGTAGAGCAACCCCGTTCTGACTGGCCGAAGAGTAGACCTATCAACCGCAGGCAAGCAATTATCCCTGCAGGGCCAGCCTGTGCGGAGAATCTGTGTTCCCTTGCAATGGACAGTGCTTTGGAACAGTTACCACCTAGCGATGTAAAGTGTTTCCTGGGTTACAGCAAACCATTAGGCTTGCAACTCAGAGTACAGTCATTGAAGGGAGCTCTACATCCAATGTGTGGATGATTGTCTCCTCCACAGTCGCCGAGGAAAAGGTTGTAAAGAGCCTACAAAGCGCATGCTTAAAAGAGGTTTTTCGAAGTGAAGGAATGAAATCTAACGTGCATTAATCTCTCAATGTGTTGAATAATGTCGTCAGGCTCTCTAACTCCTCCTTCTCTAGCGACTTTTTAAATGTACAGTACTTTCATGATAATGATGATAATTATTATGGTTACATGTGTGACGACGACTACGACGTTGTAAATACCCGTACAGCACTGCCATCGCAAAGGAATATATATTGGACAGAGTGGAAGAACTGCAGGAGGCAAGGTCGACCCTGAAGATTAACGAGGCGTTTAATCAGTCCAGGTAAACTTTATCACCTCCTGATGACGAGTCCCTGATGGAAGGCCGTGCGCGAGGGCACCACAAATATTGGTTACCTCCAAGCTCATATCTGCCCGGGATTGAGTAGCACGTCTTATTCCCAATCCCTAGCCAGAATAGGGGAACAAATGACTTGGAATTTGGCGGACGGAGAGACCAGCAAGTTATGTTTTCATTGGCAGGACTAACATGAACAGTGATTTTATGCAGTTAATGAGTTTCGAGGGCAAATCTCTCTCCTTCCTCGGCAGGATCCATATATAAATAAAAGAAAATGCTGGTCTGTCCATCTTCTGTGGAAACCAAGAGTGATGCATATAGAAACCTCTAAATAGCTCTAGAAGGTGTAGCTTTTTTTTTTTTTCTTGTATTTAGTGTGTACATTACAGTTGTTCTAATTTTGCAGAGCACTGCTAAATTTGCAAATTGGTGAATATTCTTAGTAACCTTCTGTTGGTCCAAAGCGGAACTACACGTTTTTATGTGCATCGAACGAGGCTTTTTCGGAGTATAGGAGAGAAGCAGGTCTGGCAAGCGGGCAGGGCGAACAGAAATTCATTCATAAATTTGAGGGCTGGGCTCAGAAAACATAATTCATATTAACTGATGACTCATCTAATTGGATCTAATGAAGGTTTTTAAGATTAACTGACAATTCATATAAAGACGCTTGAACTAATTTTAATGGTGCATTTTACAGATGCCAAAACTTTGTAAAACGTTGGTAAAAAAAAAAAAAAAATGGATTTTCTTATTCTCTCTCTGGTGCAGGCATGTCAGGATGAAACTCACGAGTGAATCTGAGGGTTGGGCTCAAAGAATATAACTCAGTTTAAATTATGAATCACCTAACTGGAATTAATGAAGACTATTTATACTGACAAATGATTCATATGACCAAGTTGGAACTAATAACTCGACAAATTGAAACTACTGAGGGGTGAGCTCAACAAAACTGAGATTCACGTGCTAATTTGAGGGTTGGGCTAAGAGAAGAGAATTCCGATTAACTGATGATTCATATACAGGTAGGCTAATCCGTAAACAACAAAAAAAAGAAAAAAAAAGGTGTCTGTCTGTCTGTCCTCTGTGTAGCTAAATCCAGGGGGATGAATACAGAACCCCCTAAAGAACTATAACAGGTTTAACTTTTTACGACGAATTCGATTGTATATTTTCTAGTTTCTACTGTGGTGCCGCTGGTGGTCTGGACTAGAACTAGTCAGAAATAATCGTCAGTATAGTCGAAAAATGGTAGCCAATTACCGTAGAGATTTTTACTACAACAATCATGTCACTGTTAGCTACTGGGCAGATGGGTGGACGGATGGGTGGGGCGGGTGGAGTGGGTGGACAAGGCTGGTGGCTGGATGGGTAGTGGGAAAATAGGTTCACGGTAGGCATAGCTCCATGGGGAATAGATCCTGGGGGAAATGGGCCCCAAGGAGGAACGGGGCTTCAGTAGATAAAACGGGACCCGGGGGGTCATCTCCACATGGTGAATAGTCGCCCAGAGTCCCTGACAATGCCACTGTGAATGATCATAGGTGTTACCCGGGCAACGTCAGGTACCCCTGCTACATGGAGGTAAAAAAAAGTCTTAGTAATTTGAACAGACGATTTTTTTATTATTTCCTTGCAACCTTCATACCAGTAAATTCAGTTTAGGGAAGATTTCTGGAACTGAAGAGGGTGAATATCGACTAGCTTCATTAACAGCTTCAGTATGAGGTGTTTCATAAATTGACTAAGTTGTCTGCTGATGATATAAACACAAAAATACATCACGTGATTGAAAGTGTTAAGGTTTGTAGTTTGAAAAGGAAGATTAACGAATCATTTTTTCAATGCAGTTAACAGAATTAGAAAGTATATCACTCTTCCTCCCTCCCCCCAGCGCCAGATTGGGGTTCTAAAGGACTCTGAGAAGAGCAGTGGGATGGGGGTACAGTACTTGCATGTATATGAAAGCCAACACATAATTTTGTCTGAGAAAAGTCCTAGCAGTCAAACGCTTCAAAACTTAAGTGGAGGTACCCTGTCTGCTGATGGTACACCTACAAATTGTATTCACGCCAACATGAAACGATTTTTTATACATTTGACAGATTTTCCTGATGATGACGTAAGTTTAAGAATCATTAATGTAAACGATACTGTTAAGTAATTTGCTTAATTGGATGTCAGTTGCCTTTCCTCTCCCTTGCCAGAATAGGGGAATAAGACTTTGGAGTGGGGCAGTGGGTGAGGTCCTCAACCCCCTCTAGCCGATGACGCCATTTTCATTACATGCTTGCCAAACGATTAGATTTAACTCAGGAAAGATCTCTTGTATTCAGTGGATTACTTGAGGCTATATCTAAACTCTTAGATTAGAAAATATCTCTAGAGATGAAAAACATCGTCCAGAGACAGTGTGAGAGAGAGAGAGAGAGAGAGAGAGAGAGAGAGAGAGAGAGAGAGAGAGAGAGAGAGAGAGAGAGAGAGAGAGAGGAAAAAAAAAAAAAAAAAAAGACGTCTGATTCAGGGGGTTAAAATGTGATTACAGGGGCAGGACTAAGCTTGTGGGAATGGAGTGCAGTATGGGAATGTAAGGACCTTGAGTGGCCTTGCGAGAAAGATTCTTAAGATGAGGGGTAACAAAAATAATCGAGGGTTTTATTCAGTTTATAGGTCTGCGTCTGTCTCGTCTGAGTACAATGATCAAAGGTTCACGGTAATTTTTAAGCCGAGCCCGCTTGTTTGTGTCTACTGTATATTTGCTCCTGTAATTTGCATTTTGCGTTTGTGTTCCTGCTTGATTTTATGTTAACATTTTGCATTCTCGTTTGTGTGTATTTGTGTGTTTGTGTTTGTGTTTGCCGTACCAATATCTGTGAATTAATGTGTGTGTGTGTGTGTGTGTGTGTGTGTGTGTGTGTGTGTGTGTGTGTGTGTGTGTGTGTGTGTGTGTGTGTGTGTGTGTGTGTGTGTGTGTGTGTGTGTGTGTGTGTGTGTGTGTGTGTGTGTGTGTGTGTGTGTGTGTGTGTGTGTGTGTGTGTGTGTGTGTGTGTGTGTGTGTGTGTGTGTGTGTGTGTGTGTGTGTGTGTGTGTGTGTGTGTGTGTGTGTGTGTGTGTGTGTGTGTGTGTGTGTGTGTGTGTGTGTGTGTGTGTGTGTGTGTGTGTGTGTGTGTGTGTGTGTGTGTGTGTGTGTGTGTGTGTGTGTGTGTGTGTGTGTGTGTGTGTGTGTGTGTGTGTGTGTGTGTGTGTGTGAGTGTGTGTGTGTGTGTGTGTGTGTGTGTGTGTGTGTGTGTGTGTGTGTGTGTGTGTGTGTGTGTGTGTGTGTGTGTGTGTGTGTGTGTGTGTGTGTGTGTGTGTCAACAACAATAGCCAACATTCCCGCTGTAGGTTATGACAGGAGCCTGGGTGAGTGAGGCTTGTCCCACCAACTCACTTTACACCATATTGATTTTGTTACATTTCTAACTTATATTACAGCCACATGCAGTATATCTAATATAAATAGTTGCAAACATACACACTGGAAAAATAAAAGATGCATTCAGTTTCTCACACTTTACACGCGCATTCACACACAGACTACAATCTCGCTTATATAAAAATTCACAAACATACACATGTAATTACTCATATACATATACGCATTACCACATGCATACACCAGTATACACATTTACTCCCAGAATCACAAATGCTTTATCAAACATTCACACGCCCACTCGCAAAACATATGAATAAGCACAGTTATTCACATACTCATTCATAAATGTATACATCCATACAAATAGTTACTGTTGTTCATATATACATACACCCGCTTACACTCAAAATGGAGCCGGGAGCTCTGTTGCCCAGTTAAATAAACGGTCATCAACTCCCCCTCTATTCCCTGATGGGGGGGATTGTGGACTGTGGAAGAAGGGCAACTTTCAGCCAACAGTTCACCGGGTTCACGTTTTGGATGAACCTGGAGCTACAGCAACTATTACTAATGGGTGATTCACTACACTGAAGTCCCAGCTGATTTAATTTTCTTGTTATTAATTAACCAACTTCTTACATGCGCTTATATTCTTCATTGCATTCCAATTTTTCCATCGTTGTTCCGGGTTTACAAATCGGTCTCCTGCAGTACTAAGATATTCGAGTACCTGAACCCGGTGTTCCACGCTTGCGAATTTTCGATGGTTTTCCCACTGGGATAACTGTGTTCTGTCTCATGCTGTTAACTTCTAGTTAATGAGGCGTGCACGACATGTTTTTAAATCCTTTTCCCTTGTCGTCGCCCCAAAGCCATGACATTAATTCTGAGCTTAATCAGTAGGTGGGAGCGCTTACCATCCACTCACTTGATGTAGTGCTGCTTACAGGTGTCTGCCCTTTCCTCTCCTCCATCTTTCTTTCCTTCCATCCTCTTCTGTCTTTCTTTCCTTCATTCTTTCCTCGTCCTTCTGCCTACGGGTGACTTTGCACTCCCTCTTCTGTCTTTCTTTCCTTCATTCTTTCCTCATCGTTCTGCCTGTGGGTGACTCTACACTGAGTGACAAGTCATATGGTTTCCTGTACACCAAGAAACCATTTACTACGCTGGATAGTAACCATATAAGCAAATTATGGCGCCTGGTGGTTTAGTGGGTAATTACGGGACTCCAATCGGATTGAGCCGACGAAGGTTTATATCGAAGGGATGGTTGGGGTTTATTGCTCACGTAATGCCACTCAGGGATGAGTGAGGCTGGTCACTCTCATCTTAAATGTCAGGACCAACTTGCCTAGACCCGGGCTCCTACGCTTCTCATGGGGCAACGTAGGATTGGATGATGGATGGATGGATGGATCAGGATAAGAATATGATGTCCGTTTTCGAATACGGTAAAGTCATCGGATTATTATAGTTGAACAGCTGTTGCTAACTCAGCGACACACAGGTGGGAGTGCAGCATTTCATTTCCGGCAGTTGTCTCTTTTAGTTCGAATGATGTAGAGTTTCTGAAATAAATTTATGACTGATATGGACTGAAGTTTGTTACTATGGGTTTGAATTTAAATGCATTCACTAATAATATATAATGACGCTGTTTGGGGGCTTCAGAGTAGTCAGTCGCCCTGTACGACTAGTCACACTCACACAGGTATTCACAAACAGGCATATACCCAAATACACTCATACATACGCTTTCACAAAGAAATGCATGCACTGAGTTATTCAGTTATACACATTGGTAGCACAAACTCTGATACACACACACACACACACACACACACACACACACACACACACACACACACACACACACACACACACACACACACACACGCACGCACGCACGCACGCACGCAAAATCGTGAAGCGTTCCACATTTCTTAAAGCTAAATTTGACTTATTGAGAAACAGAGACGGGACCCCACGAGCGTAGCTCATTTCCTGTATATCACAATTAGGTAAACACACACACACACACACACACACACACACACACACACACACACACACACACACACACGCACGCGCGCGCGCGCGTCGAAAAACATTAACATAGGCCTACCTGTAGTGTCCCTATGAATTTGTTTATCGTTGTAGTAACAGTGAGGAATCGGGAACTGCAAAGGGAGAGGGGATACAAAAGAATACATTAGGCCTTTACAAACTTCACTATCTGAAAACTCTCTCTCTCTCTCTCTCTCTCTCTCTCTCTCTCTCACACACACACACACACACACACACACACACACACACACACACACACAATCTTTCCTCTGCTCCCCTCAATGTCCTATCCATTTCCCAGTCTTCGTCAATCCGCAGTCTTCTTGTTCTCATTTCATTCTTTTTCCTCCGACCTCTTTCATTCCCTTTCGTGCTCACTTTCCTTCTCACACTCACTTTTAACCAAGTTCATATTTTTATTCTCTTATCATTCCCTACTAACTTCACTCTCATGCAAATCACACACTTTCACTGCAACCCTGTTCCTCACGTTGTTTATATTTCCCTCTCTTAGTCTCTCTGCATCTTCGTCTCTCATTGCATCTCCCACTATCACAAAGCACTCTCTCTTTCACTGCATCTTCCACTTTCCTTACATCCCTCAGTTTCATTTCTTTCTCCGCTGCCCTACCCTTCCCATTCTCATTTTCATGTTGGTTATCTGTTTATTTCCATTCTAACTGACGCCCATTCCTACTCCAGCATCAACTTGCACTCATGTTCCTTCCTCCACCTGTCCCCAACTTTTCGCACTCGCACCCCGACTCCGGGATTTACCTCCATCCCTAAAACACATTTACACTTCCATGGTAATTTGGCTCTCATCCTAGATTTCGATCCAGCCTTCAATGCTCTCTTACATTTTCATTCCCATTTTACTCAAGCTCCCATTTTTCTTTTTGTTATAGCGAGGGGAGCGAAGAGGAACACTGTCAGATATGTAGTAATGTAGTAAAGCAAATCACCAAAACTGAGTTTCGGAAACTATTATGGCCACATCAGACCTTTGTGCACTAGCAGAGCTTAGGAATATAAGAAAGCAAAACTTGTTACGTAAGTGAATTTTCTTAGAATTCGTCACCATATTTCTGAAATTAGAAACTCCAAAGTAAGCACCAGAATTCACCTATCTTGAAAAACTTTAGAAATACGGTGAACCTATGCATATCACTGAGAAGCTTATGGAAAACAAATGGGAGTTACCTAAGAGACTTTAAGTTCACAACCGTATTACCGAAGAAAAAAACAATAAGTGCCAATCGAGCACTAAAATAAGTTTATCTTCTTAATTGATAGCTACTGGAAAGTTTCTCGGACGAACACAACCGACATTTTAAGTGATGCCGCCCATTACTTGAATTCAATGTATCGCATTCTCACTCTCCCAAGCTGTTTGCCACTACCATTCCTTATCTCACCCATATTTTTATCACAGCTTCCAAGCTCTGCCCCATGTAATTCAAACTGTCACTCTTTTTGGATCTCTCATTCATAGTGTTACGGAATCTTCCACTCACTCCCTCTCCGACTCCCATTCTCAGTTCTGTTACGCGTCCCACTACCACTCTCAAGCGTCTTGCACCCTTACTTTCATGCCCAGTCCAAGTCTAATTTCTTGGCCGTTTTACCATCTTATGTAACTTCCACTCATATTCAGATTCCCATTCCCATTCTATATCACTCCCATCTTTTCTGATATTCTCAGTTTCAGTACAAAATTTACATCCGTATCACCCTTCTTTACTTTGATAACTATTCCCATTCCCATCCTACTTCCACTCCCATCCAACCCCCACGACGTCCTGCTCTCGTTCAAACCCAACCTTACTTCCACTCCCATCCCAATTTCACCTCTCTTCTATCACGTTCAGTCCCATCATTCTCCCCCATTCCCACCAGCCACTCTCCTTACCATCCCACGACGACTACCTGCTCTCAATAACACACCCATTACAACGCCGAAGTTCCTCCTCCCTTCCCAGCTGGTACTCCCATCCCTGCTTCTCTCTGCTGTCAAGCTTCCATTCATACTTATCTCTAACGTCCATTTCCACTCTATTTGCACTCCCATTCTGGCTGCCATCATGTTACCTTTCTTAATTCAGTCAACACTACATCTTCATTTCTGCTGTCTCTTCCATTCTACATAAACTCCTTATTCCACATGTTTCACGAATAACTGTTATTTATCTATCCACTCGACGCAGCCTAAGCACGCACATTCCCTAACAGTTCCATTTCCACTTGACATTGTACAATCATGTAATATCAAAGTCTCGCACACGTATAATAATGTGAATAATAATACGGTTTCATGTCCTCTTGCAGCATCTTTGCACCGCCTTCCTTTTCGTACGTACCGAACGTATATTGGTTACGAAGGTGAGTATTTTTTTCCCTCTTAACCCAGCTCTGTGGTTAACTACACAATCCCGATAAACAGTGGCCTGACAAGCATGATAAGAGTTGGCTTGTCAGCTTGTGTACAGTCACCTGTAGGTTCTGATACATCAAGTGAGTGGATTGAGTGTATACCCAAACAGGAAATCTTTCATTGCAGAGGCAGTTCATCACAAGTCTGTCAACCCGGTCGAGTCACGCATGCCCATACAACGTCCACGTCCTTCAAACTTCCCTCCCAAATCCCACTTCCATGTAGTTCCCATATCTTCGCTTCCATGCCTGCAGAATCCACTCCTATCCCAACACCATGCACCTCCGACCTGCCTACTTCCCTCCCTCCCACCCTCCCAAACTCCGAAACTCCACATTGCAGCAAGTTCTTGCTGCCTCTCCTGTCTTGGACGAGGCTCTGGGGAGCAGTTGCCTCACCTAAATGCCCCGGGTGAAGACAGAGAACTATATGTTTGCTAACATTCTGGCCCGTTTAAAAGTTACTGGCCGCTGTTTATCTTCGTCGGTGGAGGTTCCTACAGGCAGTTGTTAAGCTTAGGGAAAGTTTGTTTTGGGCCAATAATTTCGTCTTGGCCTAGCAATTGGTCTTGTCTTTGGGTGGAATTCTAATATTGTGTCCTCGGTTCTGATGGCCTTGTTGGTAGGCTTTGTTCCTCGCTGACTCGTGGCAACACACACACACACACACACACACACACACACACACACACACACACACACACACACACACACACACACACACACACACACACACACACTATGAAGAGATTGTGTCACTGTGAAGACGTGAATCCAGTAAGATGATGATTATCTGTAAGTGGGATATTTCACTAAAAGGTCTAGAAATATGTATGCCAGATGCCAAAGTAAATGCACAAATGAGTCAATATTACTGAGTGTCTGTACTAAAACAATACACACAGATTCTCATTAAAAGTGAGCAAAAATTAAACTTCTCTTCTGTTTAATCAAGTAATAAAGAAAGAAAATGCATGAAACATTATTTAGTTGCTTTGACAGTTTGGGCAGCTCACATATTCATGATAGGCAATGCAAGTAAGTTAGAGGCAAAAATGTAATTGTACCTTTGTGTGTCTATCCCCGGACATACAGTACACCTGTCATTAAATTCCCTTAGGCCCAACAGACCCTCTACAGAGTACGCCATACACCTTGACTTGTCTCTGCTTCGGCATTAATACCCATCGTTGTATTGAGTACATGGATTTACACTCAGAATTATGTAAAACAGTATCAGGACTTTTTTCAAATATCAGTGAGTCTGTGGGAGATCAGTAAGGCCAGTTTTAAGGAACTTTCAAATATTCAGACAGATCCGTGGTCCAGTCTGGGATCCAACTTGCGTCATTTTCCAGCCATTTCTTCACTGCATTCTACAGTTGCCGATACCGCCCCCCCCCCTCTCATTTTATCTCTTTCCTCTTTTAATTTCATTCTTTTTTCCATTTCGTATTTATCCTTCTTCCTCTATTTTCTCTCTCCATTTCTCTCGTTTTCTCTATCTCTCTCTACGTTTTTTGCTTCTCAACCCTCTACTTGCATATTCTCTCTTTCATTACTTCCTGTTTCCCCTTCTCTCTCTTCTTTCATTCAAGATTTACTCCTTCATTGCTTCCTCGTTCTCCTTCCTTTTATTTTTTGTTTACTTTTTTCTCTCCTCGCGTTTTCCTCTTTACCTTTTTTCCTTTTTCTTCCAGTATCTCTCTCCCCTCGTTCCATTCTCTCTTTCATCCCTCCCGCTACCTCAGTTCTCTCGCTCTCTCTCTCTCTCTCTCTCTCTCTCTCTCAAAATTCAAGATGAAAGCTAATTTTAAGTGAAAAGACTATAGTTCACCGTATTTATACAATTCTGTGAGTTCTGTTGCAGGATCAGACGCTGTCCTCTGTGGGAGAATGATGGCTAGAATCAATCCTACCTTATAATGGCTAAGTATAAATTTAAAAAAAAAAAGCTTTTGCTGTAATTACAGTGCATGTTATAATCAGAATGTTGTATGTGCTCTGTTTTATGGCAGTGTATGTCATCGGCATGGAGAAAGTATGAAGAGATGTATTACTGATCTTTAAACTGCACTGGTCCTTCTGTAAGGACTATGGAGATGACTGTGACCATTTTTCTAGAAACACTGCTAGGGTGGCTGCAACCGTCCTTCCAGCCGACCAAGGGAAATTTTCATATTTTCACTGATTTATTCCCACAAAACTGCTGATCATACTCAATGATTGAGTTATGTGGCTCCTCCCTATCCAACCTGCCTGAAGGTGTTGCATCACTGTGTCACCCAGTGGCCACCATGGAGTGAGGATGTTGCCATGTTTCTCCCAACTACCCCCCTTCCTCCATCACCCTAGCAGACAAGAAGTGCACCAAGCCACCGAAGTTGCACCGCTCAACTCCAAAGGAAAGGATGTGGAAGTGAGGAGAGAAAAATGCTAAAACTGAAGAACATTTGACTATGTGTGTCGAGTGCAAGGTCGTTCTTTGTTTGGGAGGGTGCTTCCGTGGCTACCCTACCTCCGAATGCATCTAAGAGTCAGATAAGATTGTTAATATGTGTAAATATCCTAATTTAGCATATGCAAAACTATAAAATTAGAGTAACAGTAAACAAAGAGACAATGGCATGTGACAATGTAATGTGTGATGCACAAGTGAAAATGAAAGTGATGCTCTGAGAGTGTTTTTAACCCCTATCTACTGGGAAACGTTTATACTCGTCACAATGAGTGTGCTACATGGCCGCCGGGTAGTAGCTATACATGCAAATGTCTTCCCGCCACCATTTGAACCAGTTGCCATTTCATCTTGGCACCAAAGGGCAGGGAGGGAGTCCCTCCACAGCACACAGGCGAGAGTTAGTCTGTCCCGTGCTTCTGCCAGGTGTGCAATGATGTATTCATGTTCCTATTTGTCTGATTCCGTCTACACCACCTGTAGCTAACTACATCATCCACCCCTGCCAAGTCTCTTTCCTAGGATACTAGAAAAGAGCTCATTGATAGTGCAATAAGGCATGCCTTGGATACAACAGTGTCTAGTTTATCTAGCAGTGAAGATATTATCGCCTTGAGGGCAAAGCCATAGTCGGTGCCACGGGCAGTCACATGAACACATCCGCTCTCACGCCGAAAATTAGTTATCTTTTTCACGTCAATACTCATCAACGCAACGACCTACAGACCTGGGGAAACTATCATTCGGAAGAGCAAGAGTTGTTACATAATATGGTCTTTAATCCGCTTCCCTAAGTGCTATACTTTCTGAGATATTAAGGTTTCAAAACATGCAACTTCCAGGAAATTATCTGTAGCGAGGTGATGACTGCATTAAAAATAGCCCGGCGTTTGGGGGTTAAGCACACCACTCCTCTGTTTGAAGAAATAATGTACATATGTGTGAAAATGCTGTTTTTATATATAACAAAGTAAAATTTTAGAACTCGCTTCCCCAGAGTTGTTTTCCTCCAAATTTCAACCCACAACTGTTCAAGTCTAACTGTTACAGATATTTTATGAACAGAGGACACCAGTAATCTGGTGTATGGATTAATTTTTTTTTACCCATATGTTTTTCCCTCCTCCGTTCTGTTATTTATAAAAAAAAAAAAAAGTTACATTGCACTGCACTATACACTAGCCAAATTTAAGATGATTCACTACGCCTTAATTCTGAATTGTTATAGTTCTATAGGTCCAGAGATAAGTACTTACATAAACAGAAAATAATCTTGTAAGTGCATAACTAATAAAAAATGGTAGAAAAATAAGGAAATAAACGACTCTTTCTGGTGGAGTCCAGTGCTACATTTTTCTCTCATTTGGCAGCTCTGTGTAAATATGATACTTCAGAACCTAATAAGTGGCTTACAGTAATAAGCGATACTTTTAGTGATAATTTGCAAAGAAACACAAAGTAAACATGAGGAAGAAGTTACGACTAACTATGTGTGCTGAGTGCAAGGTCGGCCTTTGTATGGTAGAGTGCTACCATGCCTGCCAATCCTCTGAATGCTTCTAAGTCTCGGGAAAGTTTGTAAATATATGTAAATATTCTAGTTTAGGAGGTAAGAAAATAAACAATTAGTGCAATTATGAGTACTGAGAACATTGTGAGGTATACTGCATTTTACTTTGCTACGCACTAGTAAAGGCGAAAGTAATGCTTACTACTTATTCTGGATTATTATAATTTTATAAGACCGAAGA
Organism: Coenobita brevimanus; assembly: GCF_032717465.1. Lineage (NCBI taxonomy): Eukaryota > Metazoa > Arthropoda > Malacostraca > Decapoda > Coenobitidae > Coenobita > Coenobita brevimanus. The sequence continues at coordinate 6,529,354 of NC_136976.1, read as the reverse complement.
TAAGTACTTACAGAGACAAAATTACCTTGCAAGTACATAACTTTTAACACGTGAGAGAAAAATAAGTAATTAAGTGACTATTTTTTATGAAATCAAATATTAAAAATTTTATCTCATGTGGCAACACTGTAATTACGTTCCTTCAGTACCTTGTATGTAACTTTGTAGTAATTAAATGATAAGTGATGTTTTAGCTGAATATGCAAAAATTATACGGAAAACATTGTGTTGTCACATCGATTACTATTACGTTCACGTAGCACATCTAGCTCTTGTGACTTTTCTCCTGTAGGTTACGACCAAACCACAGTACAGTGCAACAAGTGTCCTTAAAATGGAAAATTTGCGATTGATTTTTCTAGTGTTAGAAAGCACGAAATTCACCACCAAAACTTCGTCCTGCACGTAATGTGCCAGCCACTTGAAACACAGCCTATCGCCTGCCTGGGCGAACCACGCTCGTCGACCACACAAAACACCTCCTCATTAACTCGCTCTCCTTCCAGTCCTGGACCGTCTAAAATTTAAACATGTTTGGTTAATATAAGCAGGTCAAAACAGCTCGTGACAGCATCCCATTTTTCCCGTATCTGCCACACCAACGACGTGGATTATAAACACACCACTGCAGCGAAGGATTAAACCTAAGTGTTAATGTCTGCCATGACTCGATTCGAAATCAGACTTGGGGCAAACGCATGTTGGGAGGTTAACGTGCCACGTAGTAAGCCTGTGGTTCAGTTTAGTTACGATAACGGTGTGTCTATTCCTGCCACCTCATGACAGTTTTGTTGAACTTACAAACCTCTCACACTTCAGGGTTAAAGAAGGTAGATATTTAACGCCTCTATTTCTAAGAAGTCTCTCCTAAGCATAATTAAATCGTTTCCCAATACCAAAAAAAAAATGTTCTAAATTTATGTCACTTGGCTCGGGGAATTAGGAATGATGTATACGAAGAGATGAAAGATTATATGAAGAAGGGGGAAAATATGACAGTGTGAGAAAGATGATCTAGAAATGAGTAAACCAGTCCACAAATAAATAAACAAACGGAAACAGAAGGAAACGAGTTCGAAAGAAAAAGGGGAAATGTGCAACACACTGAGACTGTGAGACAACCTCCAAAAGGTCACAGGCAAAGAATGAAGAATACTGACCGACCAGGGGGAAAAAAATCACCTGAGAAAAGATAGAGGAGAGATGAGATGAGATGAGAAGATACGAAACACAAGTTAAGCAGGAGTGATGCTGACAAAATAAGAAGGAATAGGAATGGCCTACTGATAAATGTGTGAATTTAAAGCATATGAGAAGAGAGTGTGAGAATATTACAGTAATAAGACAAGACAGAGTAAAGTTTTTTTTTCTCTCTCTCTCTCTTTCTCTCTCACACACACACACACACACACACACACACTGAGAAACAGCAAAAAAGAATGTAATTAAGTTGCCTGAAAAGGGGAGAAAAGGACAGTGAGAAAACGTTGCTATGTAAAAGCAAGCAATACACAAAATGATTTGAGAGATATAAGCTGATAGAGAGAGAGAGAGAGAGAGAGAGAGAGAGAGAGAGAGAGAGAATATGAATAATATGTGAGAACGAAAGAAAGAAGAACGGAGCAGCAAACTGACAAGAGAGGGATATTAAACCTTTCAACAGTGTTTTTTCCCCAGATACTACGAGACGATATTCTTCAGCTCTGAACTCCACTGGTGAGGAGTCATGGGGAGGATGAAGATGGTGGCGACACAAGACCCGGGGGAGGCCGAAGGATGAAGGAAGGTCTGATGACGCCGACCTTAGAGACATTACTGATAACTTAAGTCTGTGACTATTCAAAGTGTTGTGAGGATTATTCGAGACTGGAATTACTTGGAAATGTGAGATTATTCGAGATGGTGTTGTGACTATTCGAAATCGGGAGAGCCTGAACACTAAAAAAAATGATGCTGTGGCAATGCTGGGAGCTTTTGTGATGATACTGTATATTTTGGAATTGTTCAACATACTGAAGGGGACTGAACCGGAGACTACAGGGAGACGAGTGGAAGATGAGGCGGAGACATGATGATATTTCTAGGGCGGTGTCGGGATTATTTGGGGTTTGTTTTGGGGTGGTTGTGTGATTGTCTGAGTAATGATTAAGTCATTGCAGAAATTATTAAGGGCGGTGTTGTGATAATTCAGCAAAGAATTGTGGTTATCATTATTTACATTATTATTAATATTATTATTAATATCATCATCATCATTATCATTATTATTATTATTATTATTATTATTATTATTATTAATGCTGTTACCGTGGATGGGGCTTGGGAAGGTTTCCTGCCAGCTGGCAGTTGGGCTTAATTCGTCACAAAATATCACTCAGGTGCTAGCAAGGTTAATCACTCGCCTTAATTGGGGGAACTTGTAGTCTTAGCCGGGGCCTCTACGTTGTTGCTGTTTATTGTTATTATTGTTATTATTATTATTATTATTATTATTATTACTATTATTATTATTATTTATTATATCATCATCATCATCAATACCTCCGCCAACGAAGATAGAGGAGGTTATGTATTAACCTACCGATACGTCTGTTCGTTTGTTGGTTTGTTTGTACACACGATATCTCCACAGTTCTCTGAATTTCAATGAAATTTTGTGGAAGGGTGGGTCATGAGGCAAGAAAGAATTGATTAAATTTTGCATCCGGATCCTGCAATGGCACTGGCGGAAGTATGCGCTGTCTGGATGTTTTCTAATTGTTATTATTATTATTATTATTATTATTATTATTATTATTATCTATTATTATTATTATTATTATCATTATTATTATTGTGGCGAGGTAATATTATTGGTAATATAAACATCCTTACTCCTCCTATCTATTCTACGGTCTCACACTAATTATCATTATTACCACCATTTATACATCACTCTCAGCACCCAAATCTACACACACGTTCGCAAAGCTTCTGTACAGCCCTAATGATGCATAAGCTGTTTCCTCTCTCCTTGCTTCTTATGTTTAGATTATAGCCTAGTTTCTCCTCTGAACCCCTCGTTTTAGCGCTCATTTCCTGTTATCCCCCCTCGCCCCGGATTTCCCCTCTTTCCCTTTGTCTTCACCTCATGTGTTCTGTTAAACTCTCTCTCTCTCTCTCTCTCTCTCTCTCCCTTCTCCATTCTCACCCTGTCCCTTTACTCCAGTGTCCTCTCTCTCGCTCTCCCCTAATTCCCCTCTCCTTAATTCCCCCATTCTCCCCGTTGTGGAGGGGTAATCAGGAGAGTTTGTTTCTCCGCCTCCTCGCATTGTCCTGCTAACGAGGGTAGGGGGAAATAGAGGGGAGGGGGAATGGGACGGAAGGGGAAACAGAGAGATGAGTGTAGAGAAAGGAAGTAATGTGGGAAGGAGAAGATGATGGCTGGAGACAAGTGGACGGAAAGGAGTGGAAAGTAAAAGAAGAAAAGAGGAAGATAAGAAAAGGGCTAAACAGGAAAAGAGGGGATGAAATGAAAACGCGTGGAAGAGGGAGGAAGAAGGAAAACAGAAAGGATGGATGAGAAGGAAGAGGAAGAGAACGAAGAAAGGGGAGGTATAAGGAGAAGGGAGAGGAAGAAGGGGAATGAGAGGTGAGCGAGAAGAGACAGGAAGGTCGAGAAAAGACAGGAACGATGAAATGGGAGAGGAAGGGAAGAAGAGGAGGGAATGAGGAGAAGAGGGAGGAGACAGGGCAAGGGAGGGAAGAGAGCTGAAGTGGGAGAAGGGGGATGAAGGGAGAAACGTTAGGGAGGAAAGTGGTAAGAGAGAAGAAGCGTTAGAAGAGAAGGAAGAGAGATCAGAAATGGAAGGAGGGAAAAGAGAGGCGAAAGGAGGGAAGAGGAAAGGGGAGAAGAGAGCTCAAATCAGAGAACTACCTACAAGTAAATATGATGCGATAGAGTTTCTCATCATTTAAACTTTAGTGGTTTTACTAATGCTCTACATAATGTTTGGCTTCTAAGTGATTATTAAAATGACGGCTAAAATAACTAAGCACCAACTCAATGGGTGAGGAAGGACAGAGGTTTAAAGATCGGTAGACAAAAGCACGTGGGAACTGGGTCAGAGAAAGGAAGCGAGGGAGGGGAGAGAGTGAGAGGGAGGGAGGAGAAAGGGGACGAATGGGGGTTAGATGGTGGGAGGGGACAGACAGGGGACGAATGAAGGTTAGGAGAGAGACAAAAATCTCAGGAGACAACACAGAAAGAGGATGGAAGGAGAAAAGGTGAAAGGATGACAGGAGAGAGGATGAGAGGGAAGGAAGGAAGAGGGTGAGAGGAATGGAGGAGAAAAAGAATGAAAGGGAAGGAACAAGTAGGTTAAAATAGATACATGGAAGACGGTAAGAGGGATGGAGGAGATAGGGTGATGGGAAGGGAGAAGGGATGCTGAGGAGGAGGAGGAGGAAGAGGGTGAGAAGGGGAAGATGAGAAAATCTGGGCGGGAGATGGGAAAAGTAATGACATAATTTAAGCCCTATTGTCGGAAGAATTATGCTATTACGTCACCGTACACGGGAGTCCAGCGGGAAGAAATTATGCTAATGACTGTGGCTGGAGCGGAACCTCCCATTTCATATTTAATAAGTGTAGTTTATTGCCTGTGCTGTATCATTTCGGGTCTGAATACACTCTGTAGACAGTTTAAGTAGCTTCGAGGACCCGTAACACACTTTCTTTAGAGACTTATTCTGTCCCTAACTCCACATTATCCCCTTGTGTGCTAAGGATAATTATTACGACGAAAAATAATAGTACAACCAAACAAGGTTATTGCCTAAAGTATTCAGTATCATTAGCTAAGAAAGATGCTCAACGAAGCCTCCTATGCTTTTTAAAATACGATGCTCTGGGTCGTATGATGGAAACTAAGAGCGACAATGAGTGAAAAAGTCCCCCCTCTCTTTTTTTCTTCCAATAAATTCTACAACATGACGTGATGATAATGCTTACATGATCTATCCAGCGCTGCTACCGCCACTTTGGAATGTGGAATGTAGGCACATCAGTTCTAACATCTGTAGGTACTGTACAAATGACCGTCAAAACTAGGGTCTTGTGTAAACATTCACAACATTAATTCAGACAATTTTAGCTCACTCTCTGCGGATATTCTTGACTGAAATGACATCGCAGCAAGATTTCACATCGAGTGAAGACCACTTGTTGGTAATTTGAAGCTTTTCCAAAGTGTGCCATCGCGGACTGTAGCTGGTGTAACCTACCAGAGTTTCAAAGTACCACCTTAACACTGGATAACAGCCTTTTGTTCTTTGTGAAGCTTACCTACCCATGGACAGTTAGTGGATGAGTAGAAACTATGGATCAAGAGTTAACACTAGGTAACCTGGGGAGTTACTCACATTATCTCCTGAGCGGAAATTCAAGCTACTGCTCGTGTTGTATCCCGTTCGCAGCTTTTTTCTCGCTGCTCTGGGTTATGCGGCCAGAGCATGTATCCATCTCAGGAAAGATGGTTGTCCCTGCCCTGCAGAGTACGGGGAGAGCCTTAGGCAAGGTGTAGCATCCGCTGGCAGACCAAAAAGGTAGTAGGTGGGTGATTACCATTGTCCCAGGAGATACTATTACGGGAGTGAAGTGGGGCCAAGACCCCTGTAACTGGCCTTGCACAACATTCACAGGGCAACTCATCCAATTAACTAAGCAGTCAAAGCCCAGGCTGAAACTCCTAGTCCTTCATATCTCCTATACATAGCTCTTCCTCATGGGGGTTATAACGACTGCATTTTCCCTGCACCTCGCCTCCTGGAAGGACCTTGTTTCGACCTTCGCGAGGCACTGACTGCCAGAAGAAGGCGGTTGCTTGCCTGAGGTCGATGGATCTGCTCGACTAGACAGACAAGGGTAGGGAAACAATTTTCATTAATCCCACTGATGGGATAGGACAACACTGCTGCTCTGTATCCTTTCCGTAACGCTTCTTAGTGACTAACAACATAAATAATTCTTGTGCAAAACTCTTGTTACGGTTTAACATGCAAGATAAACTGTAATTTTAGGGTAAGTTAAAATAGGCAGACTATAGTTACTGAGTATATTTACGTAATCAACGATGGGGCTGATTTCTAGAATCCATATCCATGAATTTTATTAATGCTGTCTGACGATTTTATTAAGCTGCGGACCGACTTATCGAATTAGAGACATTAAATATCTGTATCTATAGTAGCCCTTATTAGGTCGAATACAGGACCGGACCTTCTCCTCGGAAGGAGAGTGATATCCAGAATTAGTCCACCCCCATGCCGGTGAAGTAGGAAATGGGAAGGGGTGTGTATAGGACAGCTGATGCATGTGAAGTCAAGATGCTGTAGTGGCTATGTCTATGTTTAATTGTCATCGGTATAATCGACAGAGTGCAAACATATTCATCACATAAAAGGGTATACTACAAGAAATAACTTTAAATGTTACCCATGGCTTGGGATAATAACATCGACTCCGAGAACACACATCTTAGCCTTCATTAACCCCCCCAGGATGACAGTATGAGAGATATTCCCAAGTTAAAAAAACAGTCTCAAGGTAGTAGGAATATAATATAGACCCCTCCATGAGCTAAAGGGTTAAAACAGCAAGTTATGAAGGATTACGAGAAAATTATCAGTCCCTATACTACGATCAAGTCCATTTTGTTATTTATTCTTGCCGCTTTTGGATTGTTTTTCTTTTTTCAAATTGTTAAAGACCTCTCGTACTGAAGTCTTGTTTTTTTTTAAATAATTATACCGAACTAATTTGGAAAAACCTCTTCTGCCCTAAATAAACCTGTTTGGAAGTGGCGGTTTTAAATGTTGTCCTCCGGTTACAGATGCTGGAGGGAAAGAAGTGATGGTCCTGATGAGAGAGAGAGAGAGAGAGAGAGAGAGAGAGAGAGAGAGAGAGAGAGACAGACAGACAGACAGACAGACAGAGACAGACAGACAGACAGACAGACAGACAGAGACAGACAGAGACAGACAGACAGACAGACAGACGGTAAAATAAAAGACAGAAAGGGAATAAGACAGAAGATAGATGGAAGGGGTTAGGGAAGAGGTAAAGGAAAAAGAGAGGCAAAAAGAAAACCAATAGAGGGATTCTGGGTCTAAGAAAGGAGGGATATTTAGATAAAAGGTCCGGATTTCACAAGCTTACTGTAGATAGGACCCAATAGACTACGGGTCACCTATTGATCCGTCCCATGGTTAGCGGCCGGTGGAATAGGACCATGGGATTTACTCTGACAAAACAAATCAGGATATAATTTTAAGACATTCTAGTCCCATTTATCTATCCCCTCAGTAACGATCGGTCGAAATGACTGGGTAGAAAGTGTACACATCAGTTCTGAATTTCCTGGTAAAGAAACTTAACTTATTACCATTTACTGATAGACAGAGAGGGAAAGAATATCTAAAGCCATTCTCTGACCTCCAGTATGATGTTATTTCAGGCCGTTCAGCTAAATGTACTGAACTACAACTTAGAGAAATACATAACTGTTGTCATATCTTAATGCTCTACCCACTGTACCACGGACAAATGAAATCAGCTGTGCGTGACGTCATAAATGGCAGGATGTCTGACAGGTTATGTACAATGTAGGCTTCTCTCCACTGCCGCAACTGGAAATGGTGAGGGTAACTAAGGAAAAATGCATTGTGTGTAAAAGTTGGGAGGAATATAACAGGGAAAAATAAAGACATTAGGAAGACTAAATGTCAATTGGATTGAGGATATTGATGTAATCAAGAGGGCGTCCTGCTTACTGGGAAACCTCTCTCTAGTCAGTATCTGAGATACTAGGTTTGAGTCATTATCTGCCAACTGAATTTATATTCATTAGTTTACGCTGCATAATGCATGATTACTTCTCCATATTTTACTCATATTCATTTCCAATTGTTCTGTATATCAGCATTTGCATTTCTATAGCATCACTTTGAGTACTCCTCTCACATTTCTTCTTCCAAGCTCTTAGAAGACTCACATTGCATGAATAGGTGCTGCAGTGAATATGATCTCGTGAACTGTAAAAGGAACGGCTGATTGGGTGATAAAAGAGAAGGGACTGAGGGGACTGAAGGGGAGACGCAGTGAAAGGTAAAAGTAGTGGATGAAAAGGAGGAAATGTGAGGGGAGAACTTGGGGTGAAAGGAAAGGGGAGAAACTTGGGGAAGGGGAACGATGAGGGGTGTGGGAGAGACTTGGGGGAGAAGAAGCTTCAGGACGAAGAGAAGAGGTTTGGGGAAGTAAAGAGTGAGGGGGAAGGGGAGGGAAAAGCGAAGTACAAGGGGGTTACAAAGGATAGTAAACAGTAACAGACCTATTGGTTCTTTTGTGGCTGTTTGGTATAGGGAAGATTAGAACTATCAAAACTTTTCTATCAGCTAAAGACAAGGGTAGAAAAGCATGTGTGAGAAGGGTGGAAGAGGGAAGGGTGGAGGAAGGGTCAAGGGAATGGGAAGAGGAAAGCTGAAGGGGATTGTCAAAGAGGAAGGGTGACAGAGAGTTGTGAGGGGGAAGGGGTAGAAGGAAAAGAGGGAGGGGAATATGCGATGAAATGATGGGGGGGGGGGGCAAAGGGTAAGAGGAAAGGTAACGGGGAAGAACTGAGAGGTTAATGGGAGACAAAGGAATGAAGGGAAAGGGCTAAGAGGGCGATGAACTCAAACGTGAGAAAACTGGATCTGTCAGGGAGAGGAAATTGGCATGGGAAGGCTGAGGAAAGAAACAGCATTTCCTTCTGCATGTGAGGCCTTTGCAAGTCTCAGTGCTCACTATAACCAACTGACTTTACTTTTTTTTTTTCGCCCCTTCGCTGCAAGAGTTCTTCCCTTCGCAGAAAGAAATAATTTGAAGGTAATTTCAGATCATCATCATTATCATCATCATCATCATCATCGTTATCGTTTTGCCGCAACCACCAGGACGGCCACATACCGCGTGTCTGTCAGTTTGTCACTCCCTCAGTTACTGCGTCACTGTATCGTTTCGCCTATCTGAAGGCTGATAGGACATATGGGGGAGGGTTGTTGAGAGGGTATGTATAGTACAACTGATATTACCGTCGTAAGAAGAATACAAGTTAATTTTCCAGCGTAAGCTACTTAGAAATTAGTTCAGTGGCCAAATCAGTGTGAATCTAGTTATGGTTATATTCAATCTTTTATATTAAAAGTGCCATATACTGACGCAGCCATACCAGTCAGGGTCGTCCTTTGCCAACCCAGGTCCAGCCTGGTCAATTCTGGATCATTAAGGCTAGTTTAGGGCCACCTAGGTCCAATTCGATCTACGGAGCCATTTGATTCTCATTCAGTTCCTCTGCATTCTCAGCTTGGTTTGACAATTAACCTTTATTCAAGGTCGTTCGTGGTCTGTTAGAATCAGCCAGAGTCATAAATGCAACTTCTGGTGAAGTCAGACCAATAGCATCCATTTCGGTCTACTTAGGTCATTTTCGTTCAGTTTAGGGCGTTTTAGGTCCAGCTAAGTTCCTCCATGTCCAGTGAGCTCCTTCAGGTTCAGTAGGTCCATCTGGGTTAACTTGCTCCATTTAGGTCCTCCTTAATCGATCCGGCTGTCAGTCAGTCAGTTCAGGCTCCTTCAGAGCTCTCAGAACTAATAATGGCCACTCAAGTTCTTCAGTGTCACTTTAGACCCAGCCAGGCTTACACAGAAGTACATGAGAAATAAAATACAGATAGCAAGAGGACTATTGGTCATTAACATAAGCATACTGGCGGATAATTCACTGGGGGAAGAGGGCTTTAGTTTCGAAATACTTATTTTGTCGTATTACCAGTAAAGTGCACTTTGTGAGCGCGTGACGGGCAAGCAAACGTTAGTACATACGCCTATCATCATAATTTCATCTTGGTGTAAGTTTTCAACATTTCTGGTGAGGTAGTTGAACAATAACAGAAGAATAACTGAGCTAAAATATTTCGTTTTACTTTTTCTCTCTCACATTTTCTCTTTGGATGTCCATATAGCGAGGCGCCGTAGCATTTATCACACGCGCAATGTTCATTTCTCTGTTCTTGATTTCCCGTGTCAACGAACTGCGGTAAACGCCTTGTTATTGATCGAATAGTAAAACCCAGAAATGAGGCGATTATCCTTGCTGATTTCACCGCCTAAACATAGAATAATCGTTCATGTAAAATTATGAGCATATCCGATATTCAATTGTTAGAATTCAAGCAGAAAAACATAGTGTTACAATAGGAAACCTTTTTAATTCGATTTCATAGTGAGGCATGTCAATTTAAGCCCTCAGTACATTCCCTTGGACAGCTGGGATTCCACGGAGGTTTCATTGGTCTCTTGAGTAAATCTAACGCTAAAAACAAAATTTATTGAATGTATCAACCAATTGCTGAAAGAATCTCTTCTCTATCTCACACAGTAGAAAAGTTATTAGCCTCTGAAAACCATCGCGGTCGGGCAGTGTCGTGTAGGGCCAAGTCGAGTCGTGTCGGGCCGCTTATTTCTCAGTTGAACATAAAATAAACATCGTCTAGCTCGCGGTGTTCGTTCGCTCGTAATAAATGTGCAGTAGTTATGTTTTTTTTTTTTTTTTTCCACTGCCTACTTTTGCTGGTAGCTTATTTCACTGTTCTACCACGTGAACAGTAAAGTAACTTTTACCTATAGTAGTGTTGCACCTCTTTCCTTTCAACTACATCCCACTATTCCTAGTCAAAGAATAGTTCTATATTTCGATCAGAATATCATATCTGACATTTTTGAAGTTATTATGAATTTTAAATTCTTTTATTAGGTCTCTGGGTAGTCATTATTTATATACCTTTTTTGTAGAAAGTATATTTAGTTTCTTTAGTTGTTCTTCGTAAGGCAAATTTTGCAGTGATGGAATAATTTTTATGGATCGAAACTGCACTCTCTGGAGTTTCAGTTCGTTCTTGATTAGGTTTAGAGACCAGTACTGTATACAGCACTGTAGATGTGGTTTAACTAGTGTCATGTAAAGCTTTGAGAGTATATATTTCGTGTTGTGATCTAAATTTCTTGCAATGAAGGGGAGCATTTTGCTTGTCTTATCTCTAGCTGCTGTACATTGTTTACAAGTTTTCAGCTTGTTGCTCATACTGTAATATCTCTTACTCAGGTCTCTTATTGTTGTCAGTGGGGTTTCGAACATGCAATATTCCTAATTTTTTGGTCGCCTGACAGATTACATTATTTTACATTTCTCTGTATTAAATTTCAACCGCCATTTTTTTTTTTTTTTTTTTTTTTTGACTCTGCTTTACTAAATTATGAAGGTCATTTTTGACATATCCGCAGTTTTCTTTGGCAATAATTTATTCTTCGATTTTAGTGTCCACAACAAAATTCGCTTCCTTCGAAAAAAAATCCATTTTCTAAATAATTTATGTATGCTGTGAAAAGAATTGTTACTAAATCTGACCCTTCGCGAAGTCTAATTGTTACGTTTAACTAATTTGATGCTTCAGAATCCCTGAATTTGACTTCATGAACACTGTTCTGAGGAAAATATTCTCTGACGAGCTCATCAAATGTCGTAGATTCCATTTACGCCAGGCATGTTGGCAAAAGATCCAAAATCTGGGTTTCAAGTAATTGCTGTCAAGACAACAGCAATGACAAGCGAATGACTGAATCTATCATTTGACCCCCATTTCACTGACCTGGTAGATGTTGAAGATTGCTTTATTGATGACAGACGCACCAAGGATGGTTGATGTGTGTACAAGTTGAAGTTACTTCCTACACCCTCTTGGCAAACCGTACATAGTCACACTCCCTCTGCTTTGGCATTATCGCCACTAGCTCAACGAAAATCAAACAGGTATGGCCTGAAAGTCTCGCCATCTGCAGGGAAACAAAATGCACTGAAGACCGATTCTTAGAACGGTCTGTAGGCATTACTGGGGCGACAGAGCAGAAATAAAGTTGTGACTAGAGGGACTAAATGGTGAAAAAGACTAACCGAACAAGCAGTATGATTAGTTGTTAGAAAGACATCAGGTATGTTAGAACTCTCTCTCCAGGGTGGTCAGGGATACAGGCAGGGTGCTTTGTATGCTGCTGAAGGAAAGATGTAGATTTGTTCATAAGTGAATCTGTACATGGAGAAAGAAGCCAAAACTGGTGGTAAACATTTTAAACGGAGACTTCAGGGAAAGAAAGAATAGAGAAAATTTGTTCAATCTTTAAAGTAAGATGTGCGAAAAATTTTGTGAAGCCATTGGCGTTTGGGGACAAGAAAATAACAAAGATATATTTTGTCAAAGACTGACAGCATACCTATTGCCTGAGTGTAGAGGATTACATGATACAAGTTTTTGCTGCTGTTGTTAGAGCTACTACGAGAAGCCAAAAAGAACCTGCTCCTGGGTGATAGAGCTAGTACCTCTAGGGCAACTGCTGAACATTCCCGCTCCCACTAACATGATGGGTGTTAACGGCTGTCGCAGTTGTAAGCAAAACCTAACAAACTTACACCCACGACAGTGATACTGCAACCAATGCTGCTGCAGCTGTCAAACCTTTGTACGCCCACCGTTAACGAAAGAGCTCCACTAGCATTTATACACCGGCGTCAAAATGTTGCTCATGCTTGTCTTTGTCCCTTTCGTCCTATGTCTTGTTATGGTGAGGCATAATGTTGTGCATTTGTTAGTGTTCTCTACTGTGGTACAAATAACAGTGTCGCCTTGCTAGTTTTCGAACCACTAGAACTAATAAAAGACAATCACCAGTCAACGTGTCAAAAGCAGGAACCAAATACTGTTTGGTGGAAAAAAAAAACTTCCAAAACCGCATGACCATGTCAAAAACAAAAATAATATCAGTATTTTTCATAATCAGCGACATCGCCATGAAAAAATAAAAACCAAGACCCTGAATCCCAACAGATGGCAAAGTCACACTGACAAATGTCGTCACTCATCCCTTGCCCGACCCAGAACGCGTATCATAGGTGAGTATTTTACCCGCACTGCCTTTGCGTGCCCCGGAATGAGGCTGGGGAGGAGGGGGAGGAGATAAAAGGAGGGAACAGAGGGAAGAACAGAGAGGACGGAGAAAAGGAAAAAGGTGAGGGGAAGAGGAGGAGGAGGGAGGAGAGAGAAAACAAGGAAGGAGAGGGAGGATGGGGAAGATAAGCAAGAGGGGAAAAAAGAAAGGAAAGAGAAGGGAAAAGCGAGCCCCCCCAAAAATGAGAATGGAACAATGAAGAATTATCGGAGATCTGGACTGACAAATAAAAAGAAAAGACTGGAGAGAGAAAAGAAATGGAGAAACAAGGAAATGCGGGGAGAGAGAGAGAGAGAGAGAGAGAGAGAGAGAGAGAGAGAGAGAGAGAGAGACAGACAGACAGACAGACAGAGACAGAGAGGAAAGTGGTGTAGAAGAAGAGCGGACGAAGGCAGATACTGGAGAAAGGGAGGGGAATAGGGGAAAGAGGGAGAGGGAAGGGGAGGCAGAGGATGAGGAAGGGGTTAGTAATAAATAAGACCCAGGTCTGCAATAACTGCCGAAGGACAAACTTATATTATGCTAATCTGTGGGGCCTTGGCCACAACCATCTCTTACCCCAAAATACGCCACCCCCACCTGCTCCACACTCCCGCATACGCTACCACTTCCCCTACTCCAGCACTCCCCCCTCTATCTTCTCCCATCTCCCCCTCTCGATATACTCCCACTTTCTTCAGAACCATCTCTTCCCCATGTCCTCTACTCCACCGAAACCCTTACTCTCTCTCTCTCTCTCTCTCTCTCTCTCCTTCCCCACACTCATCACCACTCCCCCAACTCCTACATCTATACAGTCTGTCATCCTTCTCTTAATACGTTTCCCCACTTTCCCTTTACTCCACACACTCACTCACTCTACCTTCTGCCACCCCTTCCCCTCGAGCCCTTCCCCCGCTCATGTCATTCACATTCCACTCTTTACCTCCTGCCGTCCTCCTCAAAGCACACTCCCTACCCATTTCGTGCACTCTCTCTTTGCCACTCCCCCTACTCCTCCTTTAATACTTTCTTATATTCCCACTCCCTCCTTTTCAAAACTCCCCTCCACCAAGCCCCCTTCCCCCACACACCCTGGCCGGCAACACAGCTGTGGTCGCCGTCCATCCTAGTCAGCGGCCGCTGTGCCTAAGTTAGGTCGGATATGCGTGCCACCATGAATATTAATCTGCTTGAAAATGAATTAACTGAATCAAATGCGGCTTTTAAGTGCACATGCAAATGTCCACATGTAAGGGGAACATGCACACCTATGCTGGTAATGGCATAAAACTTACTATACTAAACTGCGGTATCAGGAGAGAATATATTCGTGAAATTATTTTAACCTCATTTGAAAAAGAAAAATTCTCAAACCATAATGAAAGGCAGTAAACTCTGAAGGGTTTCCGGCGAAGGTCAGGAAACCTGGGGGTTGACTTACCGTAGATTTAATTAAACGTTGCACTGGTTACCTTAACTAGTACATATTATTTTTTTTTTTTTATCTTGCTTGAATTGGGTCGTTTCTATTTCTTTTTAACATTGAGTTTTGAAATTCAGTAATTGTATTAAAAGAAAAATTACCTTTGACATTTTTTTTTTTTAATATCACACAGTAAGTTCTCGGTGCACAAAGGTTTCCAATCTTGAATCAAGTGATGTCAGTGTCAAACTGAATTGTATTAATTTATCATCCAACCCTGTGTTGGTCCATAATGAAATGCAGGGGTTTGAAGCTGGGCTATTCAGTGCAGACGTTTAAGACAAGAGATCCAGTCACTAGACCTTGAGAGGAACAATTGTGTGAACAATTAATTCTGTCTCTTGCATTCGAACTTTAATGAGCCACATGTAGTTGGACTGCCTTAACCCACTAGACCACCTGTAACTTTTACCTGAACTATTTTGACTTATTCAACCATTCCATCAGAAAGCGCGGACTAACTTTTGCCTTCTGCATTCTTTCACTTCGATGACATCTTATATTCTGGCAATATTTTTGCTACCGCCAGACAATATTACTCAGAAAGTTTTCGAACTGGATATATCAGATATTGTGTTCATTAACTCCTTCAATACTAGGAAACTTTTCATAAGATAAAGTCAAGTGCTGGTAAGAAAAAAAAATGACGTACTCTAGCTGGGGTGCTTAATAAATCGTTATTAATGAAACACTTAATAAAAACTGTAAACCAATTAAATCGATATATTACTCCTGCTCATCACGGCGCACGACCTAACCTTGACCCTTCAGTATGGCGACTGTTTTTTTTTTTCATTTCATTCTTGCTACTACCAGAAGATTTTAATGCAACTTAAGAGATATTTTACCAACCGGGAATTTTGATATAGCCTTCATTATTTCATAATTAGAAGGGACAGGCTATCCTAGGCTAAAGAAAACTCTCTGACATTTGCAAAACATTATAGTAACTGCCATTCACAAGTTGTAGGGGTATTCACAGCAATATTAGTGACACAGAACATAAAACCTGCAAGAGATCTCTTCCTCCTGTCTCTCAAAACATGCGTCTTAACCTTGGTCATCACATCGCCAGGTCTCAGCACACCGGTTTCACTCAACTTACCTAAGACTGGCCTAACCTATTCTAACTTAACCTTAATCGACGCAGCTTAAACTAACCTAACCCAAAATTCATCATCATCATGCTCTTCTTTATTCCATTAAGGATGCGGGAGGTATGACCCAGAAAACAAGTACGTGGGTGAACGATCAACAGAACGCCATGGTGAAATTGCATTCAGGCTTACAAAATTCTAACTCCACCTATAAGACTATCAGAATTCATTCTACTTTCATACAAGATTTTTAAAATATATGCACTTCAGATACTCCTGCCAGAGAGAAACAACTTGTCGATTGTCAACCGATAAATATATAACTTTTCATTACGAGCTGCCATTCATCTTTCATTAACAAAGCAACTCCTTTTTTACATCCCCAACGCATGCACATATCTGGCCTTGCACATTTCATACTCTTCCACTCAACCACTTCACTACTTTTCATCTTGGCTTCACATAACGCCTTCACATCACACTTTGCACCTTTAGCACATCCACTCTTTCAGGTTAAGGTAGACGCTCACGACAGAGGGATTAGATATATCCTTTAATAACTCATACGTTACCAGATGTCTCACCCAGAGAAAGAGAGAGAGAGAGAGAGAGAGAGAGAGAGAGAGAGAATAAAGGAAAACGTACGTAAACGAAGTGAGGTTAATTACACATCAGGCTTCTAAACCCTCTACTAATGCAACCAGACCTCATCTAAACTAACTTCACTCACATTCCCAACTCCACACACACACGCCGCGTCAACCTCAGGGTGGGTATCATTCATCAGCCTCGCCACCTCCCACAATACCCCCGAGTTAGTAAATGGCCTCCGCGTTCAGATTTCACTATAACTTGCTCGGAATTGTGGTCTTTATGGCTTTGATATAATGCGTAGTCGACCACGAACTTGCATGAACATTCCGTATAATTTTTGTCCAGCGTATGCCACAAGTGCAAATCATAGGCAAGGAATGGCCATAGTCTCTCCTACCGCCGGTACATGCTGATTTTGTTTTTTCTAAATTTGTACACAGAAGCAGTCTTACAGAACCCAACGAAACCCCTTCAGTCCTGGGACGTGTTTTTCTGTTTTAATCTTGCCACCATCAGACAATTATATTCAGGTTCTTAGACAGACATCTAGTAGTCAAAATCAGGAAGGAAGGTTACGGTACATAAAACTCCTCCACTTCTATAAATCCCTCCAAGCTAAACAAACCCATCTGGTGGTAATAACAGGATAAAATATACGTCACTGAGGTGAAGTGGTTATTACCGGACTCGTCTTTTGTATAATTCATTTCCACAAGCGCTATACGATTTTTAGTTAGTTATGGAGATTCTTCGCAGTGAAGAGTTTATATTTAACCTTCATTTTGTGCACAGTTTTTAAAAAATAGATGGAAAATTATGTATATAAATATATATATATATATATATATATATATATATATATATATATATATATATATATCTAGTAAAATGAAAAACTGACCTATATTCCATACTGTCACTACGACTATTTTCAGCTACAGGAGCAGCCGTACAATGAAGGGTTCAAGAAGTTTATCCTCAGGGGAATATATCGTCTGACAATACAAGGAACCAAATGTATCAACGGATTGAAGGAGCTTAAGGAGTTAGCAATTATCTTAAGTATGTTAACAAAACTTTTATTTTTTCTTGTTATCTCCTGACGATCTCTTCACATTTTTAAATGTCCCTTGTAATGTAGAAATAAAACTAAGGATATTACGTCTACTCGTTTAAAAAAAAAGACAACTTGAAAAGAGTCTTCTACTGGCATCAGGGAAAAAAGTGTCATGGTATTGAAAGCGTTACTCATCAGGACAATTGTCATTCTTGTTGCCCACCAGATGATATTACTCGGATCAAAGGGGGGATTTCGAAGTCGAGGTACGATCGTTTAGGTCTTCACTTACCCTTTCACAGGAGGTCTTTCCAAAACTTGAGACTAATATGAGGGAGAAAATTATAAAATATAAAGCATGTAATCAGCATTAAGAGATTTAGGTGCTCGCTCTCTCTCTCTCTCTCTCTCTCTCTCTCTCTCTCTCTCTCTCTCTCTCTCTCTCTCTCTCACACACACACACACACACACTTTCATCGCCCCAGTATCGTGACCTTATACACTTGGATCGGTGGCCATATCTCATCGTTATTCAAGGCCCACGTCTCCTTTCACTGATCTTTGAGGATCTTAGTGGTCTAACGCGCCAACCTACGGCAGTGAGAGGGTTGGAAGGAAGAAAAGGATTGAGAGGAATGAGAGACGAGATAGAAGGAATGGAAGGAAGGTTAGAAGAAACGTACAGAGGGATGCAGGGAGAATGAGGGATGGAAGGAAGAGTGGAGAGAAGTGAGGAGGATCTCTGAGGATGGAAGAGGAAGGGAAAGGTTGGAAGGAAGAAGTTGGAAGGCAGAAGAGAAACTGGAAAGAAAGGGACGATTATCAGAAAAAGATGAACAGAGAGAGAAGGAAGGTTGGAAAGAGTGTGTGTATGGAAGGAAGAAGAGTAGCAACTGGGGGAAGGAAGGAGAGTATGGAGGGAAGGAAGAAGAGTCGCTATGGAAGGAAGGAAGAAGATTTGGATGGAGAGAAGAAAGGAAATGTGGAGGGAACGAAGCAAATGTGGATGGAGGGAAGGAAGGAGATATGGAGGGAGGGTAGGAAGGAAGATCTGGAGGGGAACAAGAGAGGGCGCAGAGTGGATATATATTTCACTCAGCTTACTGTAGGTCAACGCTCCAGTAATGAGGGAATAGTGAAGCTGAAAACCCGTCCTTGACATGGCAGGATTATGAAATAATGTATTGTACGGACGGCGTTATCATCAAGAGGCGTCCGGCGGCAAAAGGGCAACTTACCCAGAAGTGACTTTTGAGATAATTTGGCCTTAAAGTTAATGCGTCTGTACCACCCTGTATTTATACGAAATTTATGCATATTTGGTATTGTTAGATTTGTATAATAATTTAAATTAAAAAATGATATATTCATGCACTTTTTTTTTCCAAACTCGGTGTGCAAAAATTACTGCAGTATTGCTATGTTACTGCACACAAATGAAAGATACTAATGTAATGAACACATTGATACAATGAACTGGTCATAAGTCAATTCCATGAATTTTGGCAAAAGTTTTAAAATTATGGAAAATTCATAATCGAACAAAAATACGCTACATGGCACCCAAAATGGTATATATTTTTTTTACAAAATTAATAACCACTGTGAAAATTCAAGACATAATGAGCATTCTGATACCATGAACATGGTTGTAAATAATTTTTCAGATTTTTGGTAATTTTTCAAAAAAAAAAAAAAAAAAAAAAAAAAAAAACTCAAGTATCTGACCAAAACCACTGTAACGACATCAAAATTCAACTTTATGACCAGAAACACTATAATGCTTATGCCACTATACGTTTGTAATAATAATGAATATCAGGACAATGTTTTCAATTTGACACATACCTTAAAATAATGCAGAAATGACCGCCAGTGTAGGCATAATACAGAAGTCCTTTAACGTCCAGAACTGATTAAACATGTCATTAGTTTTTTGCACACCAACACTTATCCAGGCATGTAGCCTACAGTAGACCCTTGCAGTAGACGGGGAACCCTACTCGACGCGCGTCTAAGTTCTTCTTTGTCGACCTACTCACGCAGACCTCACCATTGTCTCATTTACGCTTAGCAGCCACTTGTTTCCACCCAGAACGGTGCTGGTGTCACTTTCCTGTGACTCTCCGACAATCACCCTCACTTTCTGTATCACTAGACGACAACACTGTGCGTTGATACACCTAAAGGTAGCAGAAATAGATGTTTCAGGTGCCGTCCCTTCCCTCACCTGTGCACGCGGGCTGACTGCCCAATGTCAGTGCTACGGGCCTCAGGATTTGCCGAGCCAGCCTCTGTAAATACAGAAGGATGAATGCCGACGCGCTACTGGCTCGTCTACTCGCCCTACTGCCACACTCTCGGAGTTGTTTCGCTGTTTTTGCTGTCAAAAACACCTTACCTTGAACTTTGATGTAGAGGGGAAAAATGGGAGAAATGGAGTTCCCCCGAGCTAAGCCCTGTATTGGACTATATAGCCCCTGCTAGGGTTACAGGAGCAATCTACCACTCCCGGCACGGCAGCCTGGGCGAGGCTCGAACTCGCAATCCCCGATTACGAGTCCGGCGCGCTACCACTGTGCTACCGCGCCCCCCCCTGATGTAGAGGGGAATAAGAGCTGATTTCGCTTGGCTTTCCACACCATGTGGAAAGGATGGTTTTGGACAGGATGAACTTTCATTTCCGGTACTTTGGCGAAGTCGCCGAATGCCACCAAGTGCCTCTGGAAAGACTGCTAGGGAAATTAAAAGACTGAAAAGGTAAAGTTCAAAAAAACATAAATAGACAGAGGAAGGAGGAGCACGAGTAAAAGGGGAGAAAGGGAATATGAAGGCAGCTGAAGGAAAGATGCCCAACCCAAAGTAAAATAAAGTCAGGAAAAAAAATCTCCGACAAGAGCAGCAATATAAGAGTAGACTTAAAGGCAGAGGTACAAGAAACTGATGGAAGATAGATAAAAGGTAAATTAACGTCAGAAGGAACTGAAGCTGACAGAAACAAGATGATGTTTCTGTTGAACCACAGTCTGGCCGAGCAGACTTGTCACCAAAATGCAGGCAACAGCCCAAGCAGTCATCCCGCGCAGTGAACAGATGTTCCATAGCGGTTGAAATAGCGCTTTGCGGTGGCAATGCTCGGGGAAAAAGTGTGGAGGTTTTGTTCCTGAGTGGATACGACTTCTCCACCCAGTTAACAGGAGCAGCGTAGTATGCTCTACTTCAACTCCCCCCCCAAAAAAAAAAAAAAAAAAAAAAATCATCTAGTTATATGGTTACTACGGAGCTCTGCAAATTTTTTTTTTTTTTTTTTTTTTTTTTTTTTAATTATTATTACAGGAAACCATTAGCCTTGACATTTAGTGCAAAGCCACCTGAAGCGGAAAGAAGAGTAACAAAAAGTGACCAAAAGGAAAGTGAAAAGTAGGAAACGGAGAGGACAAACATAGTAATAGAAAGATAAAGCTAAAAGACGAAGAAGGCATCACTACATCAAGTGAGTGGGTGATGGTCGCCACCAACAACCAATAAATAATAAGTGGTGAAAAACAGGATTACACACGGAAAGGATGGATGCATATGAAAGGGAGAAAAGATAACATAAACGGAAAGGCATATCAGAAGGAGGAGGGAGAGTGATCACTGACATACGACAGAAAAAACTGAGACAGAATAGAAGAAGATCAAAGAAAATAAAGGAGAATGGTGAGGGAGATAAGAGGAAAGCTAGAGAACAGAAGTAAAACAGTAGGAGGGACAAACGCGTGGTGGAACATAAGATTAAACAGAGGGACGAGGGAGGCAGTTGAAAGAGTGAAAGATAAAAGGAAAAGGATAGTCAGAAAGATGGAAGGAATGTGGAGAACAGAAGTCGGGCAGTGGAGAGAGACGAGCTTAGCTGGAAAACACAATACCCTTGGGTGGCAGAATGTTAGGGGAGAGAGAGAAGAAGGGAGGAAAGAAAAAGGTGGAAGGAGGCTTACAGGAAACGGATGGACAAGAAGTGTCTGCAAGAGTGGATTCTTTCCATAATTCAACAACTGAGCATTTCTGTTGTGTTGGAAAACTGGAATAAGGAGGCTAAACGGAAGAATACCTGGGGAGACAAATGAAGCATAAAAAGAAAAAGTAAGAAAGCTAGTGAACAGGGGCACAGAATGAACTCAGAATGGCAGAATCGAAAGCTGAAAAAAAAAGGGGGACAAAAAAAACTAACAGAAAAAGAAAGATATACCAACATACCAGAGGAGATGAAGGAATTCTCAAAAACCAAGGAAGTCAGTAAATATGGAAATAAGATGGGGAAATCACAAAAGATGAGAATCGAAAGTTGCAGAGAGAAAGAAATATGAAAATGAGGATGGGGAATGCGAAATAAAGAAGATAACAATCAAGAGTACCAAAAGGATAGAAGAGATGCTGAAAGAAAGAACGAAAGCTAGTGAATGACAAAAGAAGACCTCAAGGTGAAAAGTGGAAACTGGAACGAGTGAAAATTTTATGGTGAAAGCGAGGAAAAGATAAATAGTGGCTGCCGAGACTCGAAAGCAGTGTAAGAAGAAAGCTGGGAGAAGGAAGACGACAAAGAAGGAGTTGGCTTCAGTGAGGAACTATACTCCATTTCACCAAGTTTGGCACCATCAGTGATGTCCTCAACGCCTGTAGTACTGATGTAAATCCTCAGCACTAGGTTAACCTCTATGCTTTACCTTGAGAACCAATATATAATGGCAATACCAAAGGTATATCCAGTTCTAAAGGCCTTTCTCAATGTTACAGGTGCTGAGGACATCACTAATGGTGCCAGACTCGGTGAAATGTAGTATAGTTTAAGATTAGAGGAGCTCTTAAAGAGAGAGGAAAAAATAACACATACAGTACAGACCAAGGAAGACTATGACAAGGTTGTATGAATCAGACGTAGACAAGGGTGATAAGATTAGCTCGTCCATCTTATCTTGACCGAGATTTTCGTTCATTTGCTGCTAATTTTCTGAATCTCAGTGGCAGTATAAGAAACAACTACAGGTCTATTGATGGGTGGTGGCAACTCATCATCCATTTACTTGATACAGTGCTTCCCACTGTTTCAATTACCTTAAGCCATTCTCTTTTCGGTGTCTACATCCTCTCTCTTCCAATTTCTCTCATCCTTCCTCCAAATTTGTGCACCTTTCTTACCATTCCAGTTAGCTCTACACTGAATGATAAACCTAACGGATTCCTAAATCCAGGAAACAATTTACAACATTGGGTGGTAACCATATGACCAAATAACGAGGTGATGTGCAGCCTACTGTTTTGCTCCTCTTAACTGCGTGGAGACGCAAACTTCGCGTCCATCCAGGAAACAAACCTCCTCACCTTTCCCCTGTCTGCTGCAAATTAGCATCAGTTCACTGCACAGAACGGTCCTACAGGGGTGATTGCTTGCCTGCGGTTAATGGGTCTTTTCGGCCAGACAGACCGAGAATACTCAACAACAACATAATAACTAGCGCTCTGCATCCTTTTCCTACTACTCTTCTTAACTAGTATGCTAATTCTATGTTAAAGTTCGGCATCTGAAATGCATAGATGGCACTTTTAAGCTATATTAAATTGGATAGAGTTAAACAGAGCAATGGAACATTTA
Organism: Coenobita brevimanus; assembly: GCF_032717465.1. Lineage (NCBI taxonomy): Eukaryota > Metazoa > Arthropoda > Malacostraca > Decapoda > Coenobitidae > Coenobita > Coenobita brevimanus. Next base: position 6,506,434 of record NC_136976.1, on the reverse strand, counting down.
CATGCAGAAAAAGGAATAGGAGGGAGGAAGAGCGGAACAAGTGGGAAATGGATGCTACAACAAAGGTAGACGTAGGAAGAAAATGACAAGGTAGTAAAACATCAAGAATAAGCACCAAAGACAAACTCCTGTAGGCTCAGAAAACAGTGAAGCAGCCTAACATACTTCACGAGAACAAAAATGCGAATAGAAGACAGAAATGGGTGGGGTGCCGAAAATGAGAGGGACAAAACAAGCACAACAGAATATGAGAAAAGGGAAGGATGCTGAGAGACAAGGGGTTCGTGTATGAGTGGAATATTTTCGTACCATAGTGGCTGAACACGCACTCTCGGAGTATTGGAAGGTGTATTGCAGAAAAGGCGGAGGGGAAAAGGAAGAAGGAAGATGGAGAGATGAGAGGGAAAGGAAAAAAAGGGAAAGTGAGGGAAGGAAAATTGACGGCTATTGTGACGACGGAAGGAAATAAAGAAAAGAGGATATTTTGTGCTGGGCAAGGGGAGTGTCACACTAGACATGGAGAAAAGAGGAAGCAGCCAGTGAGAAGCGAGTAAGGGACGTGGCGGTCAGCAGATAAAGAATGAGGAACATGTATGATACAGGAAAAGAAAGGCAGGGGAAAAAGGGAGTAGGACGAAATATAGAAAAAGATAACTGAGAGGAAAACAGGAGGAGTGTAACTGACAAGAGGAGTCACGCAGAAAAAAAAAATGAATGACAGAGCATAGCGAGAAGAGGTAACACACAGTATATATATATATATATATATATATATATATATATATATATATATATATATATATATATATATATATATATATATATATATATATATATATATATATATATATATATATATATATATATATATATATATATATATATATATATATGTATATATATATATTGCCAGACGCCTCAATCCCGTTTGAGGTGGCCACAAACAAATCGCCTCCAAGTCGCCCTGTCCCCCGCCATTTCACTGCCCTGCTCCCAACTCACGCTCCCCGCTCTCATATACCTCTCCACCCCATCCCTCCATCTCATCCTCGGCCTCCCCTCCCTCTTCCTCCCTCCACCTCACTCACATACACTCTCTTCGTCAGTCTTTCATCCTCCATCCTCTCCACATGGCCAAACCACCTCAGTGTGTTCCTCATAACGCTTCGTATCAGATCCACATCCACACCACAACGCTCTTTTATATCCTCATTCGTCACCCTATCTCTCCATGTGACTCCACAGGCTCCTCTTACATAACTCATTTCCACTGCTCTCACTCTTGACTTGTGTCCTTCCAACAACGTCCAAGCTTCACTTCCATACGTTAGAGTTGGTATCACAATACTGTCATGTAGTAACTTTTTCACTTCCATGCTCACTTCCCTGTTTCTTATCACTGCTTTCAAGGAACCAGCAACCTTTCTTCCTTGCTGTACCCTTTCAAGCACTTCACCCTCCAAACCTCCATCCTTACTCATCACACTACCCAAGTACTTAAACGTACTCACATTTTCCAATTCCTCACCATCCAACCTCGCTGTACATTCACTGACTTCACCTCTCTCAAAGACCATCACTTTACTCTTCCCTACATTCACATTTAGATTCCGTTTCTTACACACTCTCCCAAACTCATCCACCAAGCCTTGCAGCTCCCCTTCGTCTTCACTCAACAACACAGTATCATTTGCAAACAACAGTACAGGGAGTTTCCAAACACTATCCTCTCTCACCAGGGCCACTCCAACATCCACTACCCTACCTTGTACCTCTTTTATTACCCCATCCATGTACAGATTAAACAACCATGGAGACATGACACATCCCTGTTTCAACCCAACTTTCAAAGAGAAAAATTCACTTAGTTCACCATCCACACGCACTGCAGCCTTCGCACCATCGTACATACTCTTCACAGCATTCAACAACTTCCCATCTACTCCGTATATTCTTAACACTTTCCACAATCCTTGTCTATCCACCCTGTCATATGCTTTCTCCAAATCCATGAAAGCCGCATACAACTTCTTTCCTTTCTCTAGAAACTTTTCCACTAAAGATCTAAGAATGAATATCTGATCTTCACAACCTCTTCCCTTCCTAAAGCCTCCCTGTTCTTCTCCAACTAATTTCTCTGTTCTTTCTCTAACTCTGTCAATAAGTATCCTACCATACACTTTTCCTATTATACTAAGAAGACATATGCCCCTATGATTACCACACACTTCTTTTTCCCCTTTTCCTTTGTACAAGGGAATAATTATACCTGACTTCCAATCCTCCGGGACTCTACCTTCCTCCCAGGCCAACCTGCACATCTTCCACATCCATTCTACTACTATCTCTCCCCCATGCTTCAGCATTTCACCACACACTCCATCAATTCCTGGGGCTTTCCCCGATTTAACTTTCTTCATTGCTTCCACAGCTTCTATCCTACTGATTTCTTCCTGTCTTCTCACCTCCCTCCTTCTCCCAGGCATTCCCCAGCCACTTATACTCGCATTACTTCCATCCTCTATGTTCATCAATTCCTTGAAGTGTTCTCTCCATCTGCTCACTTTTTCTCCCTTCTTCACTAGTAATCTACCATTTTTATCTTTCACTCCCCTGCTAACTTCACTTCCACCCTGTCTTACTCTTTTCACCTCTTTCCAGAACATTTTCCTACAGTCCCTCCACTTTACACTCAAATCCCTTCCAAATTCCTCATCCACTCTCTTCTTACTCTCTCTTACTATCTTTTCACCTCTCTTTCTTTCTTTCTACATATAACTCTCTCTTCCGCCTCTCAACTTCTTCCACGCCCCTATTTCTCATCCATTCATTGTATGCTTTCTTCTTTTGTGTCACAGCCTGTCTCACCTCTTCAGTCCACCAAGCTGTTCCTTGCACCCCCCTCCGTCTTCTCTTCCTTCCACACACCACATCACATGCTGCACATATTTCTCCTGTAAATATCCTACACACACCTTCCACGTCTCCCATCTGCCCCAATTCATATTTGTCCAATCGTTCCTCCACTTCTCTCTTATACTCAGCCTTTTTCTCATCCTCTTGTAACCTTTCCACTCTCCTTGCAACTACTCCTTCCTCTCGTCTTTCCCTTCTTCTATTCCTCCATCTTACTTGAATCCTAATTCTGGCCACCACCAAGTAGTGGTCAGAAAGTCCACTCCCCCAACCTCTATAAGCTCTTGCATCCATTACACATCTTCGCATCCTTTCATCCACACACACATAATCAAGCATTGCCTTCCTTTCATTCAGTTCACCACCCACCCTTCTCATCACTCGCCATGTATATTTCGTACCTGTGGATCATTTTATGCCTGAAGAGGGTATTGGCTATCACCAACCCCCTCCCAGCACAAATGTCCACTAACGCACTCCCATTCTCATCTATCTCAGTAGGCACACCCCACTCACCAACTATTCCATCCACCTTCACATTCCCAACTTTACCATTCATATCACCGATCAAAAACACTCTCTTATCCCTTCCAAACTTTTCCATGCACCCGTCTACATTTGTCCAGAACTCTTCTCTCACTCTTCTAGCACGATCTTCCGTTGGCGCATACACACACAGAATCGCCCACATTTGTATTCCAACTTTCAACTTTACCCACACAATCCTTGACCCAACTGATCCATACTGTCTTATGCTCTTCTTCCATATTTTACTCACAACTATACATACTCCTTCCTTTGCCCTCTCATTCTCACCTACTCCTGCACATATACCCCATCCATACTCCCATTCTCTCACACTTTCTCCTCTCCATTTGTTTCAGTTATTCCACATACATCCACTTTCGCACCCTCAAGCACCTGGACAATCTCTCTCTCTTTCACCTCATCATTCGCTCCTCTTACATTCCATGTACCCATTACCAAGTCATTTGTCCGGTCCTGGGTCGTCAACGTTTGGTCAGTCCTTGTCCGAGGCTTCTTGTTTGTTTTTTTAGTTAGTTGTTTTCCGGGGAGGGACACTAACCCTCCGCCAACTCTTTTAGTCGCCTTTTACGACAAGCAGGGATACTGAGGGAGTATTCTTGAAAAAAAAAAACCTACCCCCACGGGGTATATATATATATATATATATATATATATATATATATATATATATATATATATATATATATATATATATATATAAAATTAATGAAGAAAGGAAAGAAAAGAAAGGAAAGTAAGAAAGAAAGAAAAGTAAGGAAAAAAAAAGTGAAAGAAAAAAAGGGAGAAATATAAGCTGGATATGATATCATAAATAACACGCATTTCTCAGAAAGAAAGAAGAATGGCAATAAATGTAGTGAAAAGAGAGGCGAGATATATCTATTGAAAGAAGAAGAAACCCCATCAAAGGTAAAAGAGAGTTCACAAAGGAGATTAATGAGTAATCTGTAAATGGATGTGTTCAGGAGAAAAAATATCAATTTAAAGCGAGAGAACAATAAAAAAAAAAAACATGCAATACAATAACCTATACAGCTACGATCAACAAAGTTTCTTATGGATCCAAGAATAAGAAAGTTATAGGGTTCGCAACGTCGAAGAATAAAGGTTTATAGACGTGGTGTTCTAGTACCCGGAGTACTGATGGTGATGTAGCTCTGGTAGTGGTGATGGTGGTGATGATGGTGCAGTAGTGTGTTGCTCGGTGATGATGGTGTTGTAGTGTGCTGCTGTTAGGTTGTGGTGGTTTTGTAGTGAGTTGGTCTGTGGTGGTGATTGCGCTGCAGTGGCTGAGTAAGTGATCGTAGTGGTGTTCCAGTGCGTTGGTCAGAGGTGGTGGTGGTGGTGGTGGTGGTGGTGTTATGGTGAGAGGGACACTGATGGTGGTTGTAGCGTTATATAATGTGTGGGTCAGTGGTGGTGGTGGTGGTGGTGGTGGTATTATAGTGTGTGGGTCAGTGGTAGTGGTGGTGTTATAGTGTGTGGGTCAGTGGTGGTGGTGGTGTTATAGTGTGTGGGTCAGTGGTGGTGGTGGTGCTATAGTGTGTGGGTCAGTGGTGGTGGTGGTGTTATAGTGTGTGGGTCGTGGTGGTGGTGGTGTTATAGTGTGTGGGTCAGTGGTGGTGGTGGTGTTATAGTGTGTGGGTCAGTGGTGGTGGTGGTGTTATAGTGTGTGGGTCAGTGGTGGTGGTGGTGGTGGTGGTGGTGGTTGTGTTATAGTGTGTGGGTCAGTGGTGGTGGTGGTGGTGGTGGTGGTGGTGGTTGTGTTATAGTGTGTGGGTCAGTGGTGGTGGTGGTGTTCTGTGTGTGGGTCAGTGGTGGTGGTGGTGTTATAGTGTGTGGGTCAGTGGTGGTGGTGGTGGTGTTATAGTGTGTGGGTCAGTGGTGGTGGTGGTGTTATAGTGTGTGGGTCAGTGGTGGTGGTGGTGTTATAGTGTGTGGGTCAGTGGTGGTGGTGGTGTTATAGTGTGTGGGTCAGTGGTGGTGGTGGTGGTGGTGTTTTAATGTTAGGGTCAATGGTGGTGGTTGTGTTATAGTGTGTGGGTCAGTGGTAGTGGTGGTGGTGGTTGTGTTATAGTGTGTGGGTCAGTGGTGGTGGTGGTGTTATAGTGTGTGGGTCAGTGGTGGTGGTGGTGTTATTGTGTGTGGGTCAGTCGTGGTTGTGGTGGTGTCACAGTGTGTGGGTCAGTGGTTGTGGTGGTGTTACAGTGTTAGGGGCAGTAGTGGTGGTGGTGTTATAGTGTTAGGATCAATGGTGGGGGTAGTGTCATAGGGCGTGGGGGTCAGTGGTGTCGTTGGAGTTATTGTGTGAGGTACAGTGGTGGTGGTGGTTGTGTAGTGAGAGAGTCAATGGTGGTGATGGTGCTATAGTGAGGGTAAGTGGTGGTGGTGTTGTGGTGGTGGTGTTATAGTGTATGAGCCGGTGTTGGTAATGGTGTAATTTAACAGACCTGAATATTGGAAGGGTGGGAAAGGGAAGAAGGGTCCTCGTAATGGTCGGCTGTGATGTAACCGTGTCAGTATGTAGTATATGATAATAGTTCTGCATTAGGATGGGTTAATGTTGCCATGACAAGGCATGGTCGGTGATCATGGTAGTACTATATATAATTGTGTTAATAATGGAACGGGGTGTTTCAGAGAATGATGATGGTTAAGCGTTGAGAATATAACATGTAAATGATGGTGGTAAGGTAGAATTTGTTACACAGGTCCTCCTCTGAGAGTGGTCGCTTTGTATTCTGAATTTTTGTGTTGAGTCTGCAGTCTTTGTTGTCCTAGTTGCTCCACCCTCCTGGGGAGTGGACCTAGAAACTCCTTTATTACTGAGTTTCTGAAAATTATCTTATTTTGTCGTAGCACAGGACTTATTTCCTGTCGTGAGGTGAGAAGTGGTTTTTAATTCTTGAGGATTTGGTGCTTAGGCTTTGGGAGTGTGCAAAGGAGGTTGAAATATGATAAGTTGGGTTTGAAAGGGATTCGGCGTCCCTCAGTTTTTCTCTAAGACACAGAGTTTTCGATATACTTTGGCTTTTCTTATGCTACAGCTTAGCGTTGATAAGTTATCGTTCATCTAGGTCTGTCTGGATAGATATGATTTTGAGTTTTGGTGGAATAAAAAAAAATGTCGTGAATTTGTAGGTCAATTCTGATGGAAATATTTATGTCGAAACATTTATTAGGGTGAGATATACAGACCGAAGGACATGCTTTATATACATATAGATAGATAGATAGATAGATAGATAGATTGATTAACAGATAGATAGACAGATAGACAAATACATATATAAATAAATAAATATAGATATAGATACAGATAGATAGATGCAATAGATTAACCATGGGGGAAGCGTAGTCCTAATAGGAAGATAAACTTACACCAACGTAATCAGAAACATCTTTATGAAAGTGGTGACCTTTCGACAACTCATGTCATTTTCGAACCAATGGAAAATACAATAAAACCAAAGTAAACACCATGTCTATAAAAAAAAATGATTATGTAACCAAAGTAAAACACCATATCTACGATAAAAAAACAAAGAAAAAATGATTATGATGAGGTGAGGAAATAAACCATTCTAAGCTAACGTTGGTGGAATGCCATTAAGTACAATGGAAAATTATACAAAATCTGTTATCAGACAATACCCAGGTCAACCATTAAAAACAGAGAAGGGGCGTGGAGCAGTCGTGTGTGCCCAGTGTGGGCTGTAGGTGGTGAGTGAGGAGTGATTCAGCCAGGAGGTGTGTTACCTCGTCAATACATGTGTGAACAACAGAAAAACGGAGAAAAAAGGTAACGCCTGAATAGCCGCATGCTAATGAGAAAATTACTGGACCTACATTATCCTGTGTAATGGTATATGTATATATATATATATATATATATATATATATATATATATATATATATATATATATGTATGTATATATATATATATATATATATATATATATATATATATATATATATATATATATATATATATATATATATACAGTACATATAAGTGAGAGAGAGAGAGAGAGAGAGAGAGAGAGAGAGAGAGATTCTGAATGAAGGGCGAGTAAGACAGTACTAAGCTGGGTTTGTGGGTAGCAGTAAAAAGGATATGTGGATTAAGAGACAGAGATATTAATAAATCAGCTATGTGGATGGATGGAAAGACAAATGGATGTTCAGATAAAATGAAATATGGGAATCAGCGGCATACAGCAATTGTATGGCATCAAGCGGGAAGCTGTTAATCGTTACTGGATTACCTGCTCTTTGGGTTATAACTTTCAGAGTAAACAAAATTTCTTCTTGCAAAACCCTCACGTTTTAAAATTAGCGCTACTCATAGGTTATGGCAGGAAACAGCTTTTCTGTTCCATTATAGTTGTAGTGTTTAACTTCTGGTTCATGGTGTTGCTAAGTGAGGACTAGTTGTTGGTGTGTGGTAATATTACAAGCTCAACGTCCGTGTCTGTAGGAATAAAATTTTCGGATAAAGAATGCTGTTACTGCAGTCGCAGGGCCCGTAGTGGTGGCGCTGCACACACAAATGTATTGAATCTCGCCCTTCCATTCTGTTTCTCCTGCACACAGTGTTTACAATTGCTTCCCACGCGCGCTCTGTTCCCATTCTTTTCTTGCTCACACAACCTTGCCGCCTTTCTCTCCATCCCCTCTTCCTTCACACCTTTTCTCATACCCTCCTCACCTTCTGTGCAATCTTTCGTACGTTTAAGCTTTTCCATCCTCCCGAAGCCTCCTTACCTTCGCTCCTACTTATTTGATTTTTTTTTTTTTAGTAATCTCAGTTCTTAAACTCTAATTTATTGTACATCACATTATTCCTTTCCTTTTTCTTTTTTGTTTCTTCATTCTTCCTCCAATCTTCTCTCCCAAACATGCCTCCTTCCATTGTCAGCTCCCCACATGTATTTTTTGTCTTCTCCGTATTCCCCCCACCCCTCCATGCTCTCTCTCTCTCTCTCTCTCTTACACATGAATCGTTTGTTTCTTGCGCTATCTCCCCTTTTATACCACTGCACTCCTGTTTTGATTGAAATCAACTGTTCCCCTAATTTCAAAACCTTTATTAATTTCTTGTTCACTGATAGTTAGATCATCTTATTTTTAGCTATTGTTCTAACAGTATATTTAACAGCAACCATAATATGTTGAAATTTTATAAACTGAAAGCCCATCACAACTTAGACCATAAAAGCCAGAGTCATGTCCACTGAGCTGCCACTACGGCTTGTATTCCTTCTTGTCTGAGGAACTTTGTTAACTATATTTTGCTTTTAATGGTTCTCATACAATTCATAAATATTCTTTCGTGTTTTATGTGCCTCCTCCTTGCAATTGTAACTTTCCACACTTGCTTCCTTCACAACAGCAAATTTCCCCCCACCAGCCATTATATTACTGGTTTCGAAACCATAAAAGCGTCATTTGGAACAATGTCTTTAGGATTATGTAATGGGGCTATAGGAAAGCTTTTCTGTAACAATGAAGTACTTAATGCCACGAGATATCCAATATATTACGCTGAATTAATCATTGGCATATAGAGGAAGAAGTAGTGTTTGAGAGTCTGTGGGCACATTTAAGTGGTGCAATGCAACCTGAGTACAATATAATAAAGCGTTATCTAAGGAATGTGAAATGTGTGTATCTGTGGTGACGTATTCGTGAGACATGGCGCGTGGCAGGATCCCATACTTCCTGGACAACGTTCACCTACTCACATCCACTGGAGCAGTTATGGACAAGACAATAGCTTAATACTTAGTTAATACAAAACTGGCCAAAAGAGTAAGTAGAAAGAAAGAAGGTGTTCGTAAGAATGGTTACCAACTCCAATCCGGGATGCATATTTTCCCCTCACCTTGTTTGAGGTTTCATTATCAGGGAGAGTGAACGTTGTAGGTTGTCATTTCAGCGATTTCACAGATGATGAAAAAATGTTTCCATACATAAACAGTTCACGACATCATTACCAAATTTTATCAATTTAATTAATTCTTAGCTATATTCTAAAAAAACTATTTGTTCACAGAGTCTTTTTAACAGATTCTGAGGGCAAGCTAGGGAGCCTCTGTGACTCTGCGTTTAGGATTCTATATTCAGGTGACGAGTGAGAAGTTTCGGGACGTGGCTCATATGCGCCTCACCTTAGACATGTTACATAGTGCAATATGAATCTCTTGCCCAGTCATACTTGCTCATCGATATTTGGTATTGCATATGAAGTGTTTCTCGATACACTTCGCCATTTAATTCAGTGCTCAGGTGTTGTAAATTGAATTACACGACTTTAAATAAATAAAAATAGTTTTCAAGCAAATTCAGGTTTTAATGCTGTAATGGAAATCCTTTTAAACAAAGTGACGACTCAGGATTGCTAATAGCCGATTGCACTAATCTTGTTCTCTGGCTGTTAAACACTTTGGTGCAATTTCTTTCCCTCTTGTCCTTTCACTTGGCAGTACAAATGGGAACAAAGATGTCAAATGGATTCGTGCGTGGAGCGTTGCAGAAGGAAGACTTCCATCTATGGCTATGGACTGGATGAAGGTCATGAAGACAAGCACGCACGCGCACACACACACACACACACACACACACACACACACACACACACACACACACACACATACACATACACATACACACACACACACACACACACACACACACACACACACACACACACACACACACACACACACACACACACACGCACGCAAGCACGCGCGCGCGGCTAAATTTGTATGTAGCACATTAGTATAATAGTTTTTAACGAATTCCCCCATACAGCTGTTGAACGTGCAGGTTCTTGAGTAGGAGTTATCACTGCATCATGTCTGAATTGCATTTTTCAGATACTACGGGGAGGTGTATGGTGTTTATGATACCACCATTATACCGTTTGATGCGAATTCATTTTTCATTTTAATTTTACTAGTGCCAAGCGGCTTTACAGTACTCCGAAGAAATCTAAAGGCATCCTAAATTTAACGTAAGAAAATCATAGTTAACGTTCTGCCCATGAATAAAGAATTCAGATTTTATTCCAACTTACAGCTGCAGACTTAATTGGACTCACAGAAACTCACCGCTGGCTAAGGTTAAAATACGATCATGGAAGACTAATATTAAGCATAACGTGACAGTAGTGAAGAGGCAGTGAAGGAAGACTCGTAGCGTAGAGGGGAGGTGGGCTGTGCTTGGTTATATATTTGGAGTGATCCATAGTAAAGAAGACTTGGTAATAATACAAACGGGAAACAACAAAACTGAGGGTGAGAGGGGCAGACGTGAGAGAGGAGGGCGAAGAGGAGGTGGTGAGAAGAGGAAAGAAGGGGAAAGATGGAGGAGGTGGAAAGGGAAAGGGAAGGCAAGGGGGGAGGGGGAAGGCAAAGGGGGAGGGGGAAGGCAAAGGGGGAGGGGGAAGGCAAAAGGGGGAGGGGGAAAGCAAGAAGGGGATGGGGGATTTGGAGGAAAGGAAAAACCACGAGGGTAGGAGTGGAAAGTAATCCGGATGGCAAGGAAGTCATGCTATTATAGAGGGTGGATGCATGGTGGTGAAGAACTGATGATAAGAGACGACTTCAGGTAGTAAGAGGACATTTGACCCAGGCAAAGGTGGAGAGGGCCAAATGAGAATAGCAGAGGCATGCAGTATAAAGTAAAACGAAATGTGGAGGATGGATATTTAAGAAATAGAAAGGAATAGTGTGAGGTGGTGTAGAAAAAACTGTGGGAAGGTGGGTAGGGACATGGCAAGGATGCAACGAGACATTAGACACGAGGCAGAGCTGGCTAGACGCGAACAGAATGGGAGAGGAAGGTGGAGGATAAGGAAATTAAAAGTAGGGTACAAACTGGAACAGGAAGGTGGTGAAGAAGTGATGATGTGTTAAGATGGGGAAAGGAACATGATTTGGGTGTGATGAGGTATTAGACACGAGGCAGAGGTGAATGCTGGACAGTAGAGAAGAGAAAAGGATTTCTAGATACAGTGGGAAAGACAAGTGGAGGAGGCTGACTGACACCATTACTACGTTGACGTATTATGCTTCCTATACTCGCTACCACCAGAGAATTTTTTTAGCTTAGGAAATGACATTCATGTTCAAGGGATTAATGAGGTTTAGCCTAAATCGTAGTGGTAGGTGGGGGTGCTCACCATCCACTCACTCGATGTAGTGCTGTTCTCGGGTGTCTGCCCTTTCCTCTCCATCCTTCTTTCCTTCCATTCTCTTCTCTCTTTCTTTCCTTCATTCTTTCCTTGTCCAGCTGCCTACGGGTGACTTTACACTCACTCTTCTGACTTTCTTTCCTTCATTCTTTCCACTTCCTTCACCCTGTGGGTGACTCTACACTGAGTGACAAGCCAAATGGTTTCCTGTGCACCAGGAAACCATTTACTACGCTGGGTGGTAACCATATAACCAATTTTGGCGCCTGGTGGTTTAGTGGGTAATTATTGCGCTCCAATCGGATTGAGCCGGTGAAGGTTTATATCCAAGGGATGGTTGGGGTTGATTGCTCATGTAATGCCACTCAGGGATGAGTGAGGCTGGTCACTCTCATCTTAAATGTTGGGACCAACTGCCTAGCCCCGGGCTCCTAAGCTCCTCATGGGGCAATGTAGGATTGGATGATGATGGATGGTAGCCTAAATCGACTCCTCTCCGATCGAAAACCAAGTCATTCGCTAAAGATAATCGTATTGAGAAATCACGAATAAGGTAAATAAAAAATAACACCGGACTGAAAGAGAAATAAGTTTGCAAATACTTCCCTTGATCCCTTTGGCAGACTGGGCGGGTAACTGATTACAGATGCATTTCACGAGTTATAAATTAAGCCAGT
>NC_136976.1:6479088-6491588 GCF_032717465.1 Coenobita brevimanus | reverse complement strand
ACTTGTATATAACACTGAGGAAGATGACTTACGAAATATCCTTGGGTAATAAATAAAATAGCCCAATGGCTTTGGGCATGCTATCAGTTTCGAAATTTAAAATATGGAACAGCTTTAGGTTTTTCTTGTTCATTTCAGACTATTTTATGTAGCTCAGGATAAACTTTTCGAACTGGAAGGGTTGGATGTAACCTTCATTTAGCTTTTTCGATATCTACACACCCGCGTCTGCAGATAGCAGAGATAGTAATAAAATATTTCATTTGACCTAAGGGGCTAATGAAAGTCAACAACAGCCATAATTTTATGTATATGGCAGCTAGTGCTTAATAAATGGAAGCTTGTTTTATACGTCTTATATGCAAGTAACTATTCTTCTCTATTCGTAGCAGGGGGTTCGGGTGGGGAGTGTAATCTGAAACATTTGCGCGCTGCACCCAAGAGGTCTAGTGTTGCCGACCATGGGAATTTTGAACAGGATCTGTTTTTCCACAGTCTGCTCGTACCTAGAACTGAAATGTCCATTTAGATTGTAAAGTGATAGTTGTGTGTTGTAGTCGAGCAGTGACTGAGTGCATTCCTTGTCAGTAATTCATTCATTCTTTGATGAACGGCTTTACTTAGTCCGTAACGTTTGAGAAATTAATAGTTGAAACCATTGAGTATGACGTATGTTTATATTAATATTTATTTAAAGTCTTTGTTCAGGAGGTTATTGTTTGAGTATTTTCTTATTTCTTTTCGTTCTCGCTGATAAATCTTTGGCAGGATATCGGGTACCTGTTTAGTTATAGTAAGATATCGTTTTGGGATGGGAATTGGTTATTCGCGGTTACCCATTGTTCTCAAAGTCACTGAAAAAGGAAGAAATTGGGCACTGTCATGCTTAATAAAAGGTACAGACCTATGAACTCTGCGAGTATGAGCCGACAAGAGGAGGGCAGGACGCTAAGTGCCCTTCCAGCATATTCCCACGCGCGGGAACGTTGGGTACTAATGAGTTTACTGTCTAAACTGAGTAGCCTAGCCTAAGGCCCCTACACTCTTGGTGGGTTAATACAGTAAATGACTGTATGATGGACGAATTAGTTAATGTTGTTCATTTCTTATCAGAAGAGGCTGATGAAGTTTTGAGTATTGTCTTTGTAACTGACGACTGCGATATCAATTATTTTTTATCACTTTATTTGTCTGTTATTTTTTCATTTTATCTTAGTAGCTAAGGATAAATTAATGTGCTTTTAGCACTAATATATAGTTGCTTGCATATTTCCAATCCTTTAGATAACTCTATATTTCTAAATCATGAATTATTCTGTGGTGTTTCTGATCTTTAATTGCTTAGTTTCAGCTTTTAGCCTTGGCCCGCTCTTTTTTTAAAATTTTGTACATCCTTGTAATATGAGTATTTTTAACTTCTTGACCGTGATGACCCATTATTCATATTATTCCTGCTACCTTCGGACTGCTTGGTCTAACTGAGGATATTTTACGAACTGTGGTTAGTTAGATCCAGCCTTCCTTAGTCACTTCATACGAGAGATTTTTCCTGTTTATGTTTAAGTCCCAGGTGGGGTGTCCACAAACCGCCTACATGTCACCCTGTCCTCTGCCATTTAGCTACTCTTCCTCCAACTTACACCCCGCTCCCCCTCTCTCATATATCTCTTCACTGCTTCCCTCCATTCAGTACTGTAAGAGTAAAATTTTTCTTGGTTATCATAAGCGATATGCTAACATAATTCTTCTCCCTCCTTGTTCACCAGATGAAACAGGGTACGGCTAACCAGGATTATCTATTTTGCACAGTGCATTTCTAGATGTGCAATGTATGTAATTATGTTTAATCTAGACTTTTAGATTGGATGTGCGGAGCCAGAAATGCTCTGCTTTTGTCCGTATACAAGCTTTGTGCTGTACGATGATATGGCACAACTGAATGACTTCGTGTGGGAGCTTATACAGCGTACGTGAGTGCATGCTGAACCCGTCTAGAAGTATATAATGCAATACTGTAAATTGGAGAGGAAAAATTCTGTTTGGTGCTGGCAGACGGAACTTTTGAATGCATGCTAATTTCTACAATGAAGTGCATTGTCTAGATCAGCGAATACACACTCTACATTTCTATATTCGTACACTATAGCTGTGTACTCCCCGATTTTTTTCTTTTTGTCACACGGCAAGCCTAGAATAGAAGAGTGAGAATACGCCGTATGGTCACGTATACTGTATTTTTAATTACAGCACTACTTCAATCTCATCCTCTGCCTCCCCTTCCCCCTTCACTCGATGTAGCGCTACTGCCCTTTCCTCTCTTCTTTCTTTCCATCTTTCCTCTTCTGCATTTCTTTCCTTCATTCTTTCCTCTTCCTTCTGTCTATGGGTGACTCTACACTGAGTGACGAGCCAAATGGTTTCCTGTACACCAAGAAACCATTAACTACGCTGGGTGGTAACCATGTAACCAAATTATGGCTCCTGGTGGTTTAGCGAGTAATTAAGGAGCTCCAATCGGACTGAGCCGGTGCAGGTTTATATATATAGGGTGGTTGGGGTTTACTGCTCATGTAATGCCACTCAGGGATGAGTGGGGCTGGTCACTCATCTTAAAAGTCAGGACCAACTTGCCTCATTGCAGTCATTCTTCTCGAATGACATAAATTCTACCCAGTCACACATTAGTGACTTAATAGTAGCTGGTATGGAATTGCTCATACTCAGTCAACAGTTTATTAAAAGATCTGACTCCCCCAAATGGTTTAATAGCAACTGTGCTAGAGCAACGACCCCAAAATCCTTAGCACATAACTTTTACCTAAAATAATAAACACCTGAATCTCTCAGTCAATTTAAAATTGCTAAATCCATGCAAAAGCAGTAATAAATCTCGCTAAGTCAAACTTTCTTCACAACCAGACATCCAAACTATCAATAGTCCTAATGACAATAGAATATTCTGGTCAACTCTCAGTTCTTTCAATAGTAATATGAACAACTCGTCACCCACTCCCCCACGAAAATCTTCAGATGGTAACACTGTAAATGACCGACATGGAAAAGCAAACATCCTTGCCAGTACATTTGCCAAAAATTCTACCTTAGAGGAAGCCCAGCCAGTTCGTCCGTGTGCTAGAGCTTGACTCTCTCAAAACTGCTCCACTTAAGATACTGACTAGATACGTAAAATCCATCCTTGATAGTTTACCAACCATCAAGCTCCAGGTCCAAATGGAATTCCTCCAATTGTTTTGAGAAAGTGTTCCCCAGAACTTGCTCCTGTTCTAGCTAAATTATTCAGACTATGCATGCGTACTTCTTCATTCCCTTATTCTTGGAAAGCAGCCAATATCCACCCAATTCCGAAGAAAGGACGTTCCTCTGACCCCTCCGATTACAGACCAAGAGCTATCACATCTTCTCTTGGTAACATATTTGAGATTGTAAATAATAAGCACAATGTTAAACATCTTGAATCAAACAACTTAACCAGTAACAAACAGCAGAGTTTTCGCCACGAAAGATTCACTGTTGATATACTCAGTTTCCTGATTCATACCATCCATCAGTCAACTGACAAACTTGGAGAAACCCATGCAGTAGCTTTTGATATTTCTAAAGCTTCTGACAGAGTGTAGCACCATTCCCTGCTCTCCGAACCCCCTTGCTATGGCCTACCATCCTTTGTTCCACTAATTTCCTCATATCTCAGTCACAGAATATAAAGAATAAAACCAGATGAGGAATATGCCAATTTCCACTCGAATACTGCCGGCGTGCCACAAGACTTGGATCTGTTCTGGCTCCAACCTTATTCCTAATTCATATTAATGATCTCTTATCTATCACCCATAACCCCATTCACTCATATGCAGATGATTCAACACTTTACAGCTCATTCACATTTAAACGGTCATTCACAGAGTTTAATATACTTAACTCGCAACTCAGTACAGCAATCACCATAAAGCAAGACGTATCTAAGATCACGGAATGGGGACAAAATAACACTGTTTCGTTTAACGCTTGGGAAACCAAATATATACAGTTTAGTAATGAACAGATATTGCCTGATTCCTCCATTCCCTTCAGTGCTACTAATATTCTTATCTCTAAAAGTATTGAAATTCTTCGTGCTTCACTTAACAATTCCCTCAGCAGGACCTCGCATATAAGATCACTTGTAAAAACCGCCTCAAAGAAACTTGGATTATTGTACGGTGTCCGTAACTTCTTCACTGACGAGCTGTTAGCAATAATTTACAAAAGTCATGTACGCTCTCAGCTGGAATATTGTTCACTTGTGGAATGGATGTGGAGAGGTTGCACTAAAACAACTTCACAAAATTCAGAACAAAGCTGTCAGAATTATTAATAACCCTGCTGTTACAAAATGAACAACTTCCCCTACAAATAAGAAGGAATGTTGCCTTCCTTGCATTATTTTACAGATACTGTTATGGCAAATGCTCAGACATAGTTGCTGCTATTGTGCCACCTCTCCACGCCTTCCCTCCGTGCTACACGGGCATCTGGCAGCGGTCATGAGTGGACTGTCACACTGCCATATTGCAGAACTTCTATCAAAATTTTTTTACTCCCTGAACTGCATCTCTCTGGAACTCGCTTCCCCAGAGTGGTCACCCCTTAAACTTCAAACTACAGCTGTTCAAGTCCAACTGTTACAGATTTTTTATGAATGAAGGACACCTGCTATCTGGTCCACGGAATTTTTTATTCACTTGTTATTTTTTAAAAATGAAAACACGAGTAAGTCCAATGGGAAGATTATTACAAGCTCACAAATATACACAATGCACGTAACCAACAGTAACTCTCTCAATGGCATGTTTTCCAATATCTGCACTCCCAGTAGCCTAGAAAACCTGCCCGAGACATTTATAAACGACTGGATATTGTAAAAGCTGCATATTCATATCTCTGCAATATTTCCCTGATTGGTGCGTGTGCAAATCCCCGCGCGATGAGTATGAATGTCCTGAAGAGTAATATGCATTGCTGATGTTGTTCCTGCTATTGGCCCTGTTAATGATTCGTTTCTCTACATCATTTCTTATTATTCATGAGTGGAGGGGAGATGGCTACCCCTTTCATGATAGGGATAATTCTAGTGTTCTACTCTAACGTCAGACGACTTTATCTAACTGAGAGTGAGTCATGGGGTCCCCTCACGGCTGGGATAACTCTCGTATTTCATGGAATAAAAGCTTGAGAATGATAATTAAATATTTTTCTATAGCAATTTGTTCGTTGGTGACAGGGGATTGTTTTATCCTTTCAAGGCCGGAACAACCCTGGAACTTTGTTCCAACTAACCTACGGCAATTTTAATCCGCTGAGAGTGAGTCTAGTGCAGTGGCGTAGCGTGGGTTGCCAGCGCCCGGGGCAAGGAAAGAATTGAGCCCCCTAACCCGTGGACCCTGAGTCTCTTCCACCAATCCAGTAATTGAACCCCTTACCCCCCAAGCACATGTATTGTATTTTAATAAAATACTTCATTACATAACCATTACTTCACTTTCGTAAATGTTTAAACCATTAAAAAATCGTGTATATATATATATATATATATATATATATATATATATATATATCCCATTGGAGCCCAGTGTCCCCAATACAGGAGAGAACTGAGAATTTTCATATTTTCATAAAGTAGGGAACCCCTAGGTATTGACCTATGAGCTTCGCGACTATGAGCCGATAGGCGAAGGGTGGTACGCCTGGTACCCTCCCAGCACAATGCCTCGCCCAGGAACCCTGGGATCCAATGGGATATACAGTATATACTGCATTGTTCAAACAGAAGATCGAAGAGTAAGAAATGACGACCGCGTCAGCAAAACAACTGTCACAGCATTAAAAAACAAAACTAACCTGTCGACACGCCGGAACGACAAAGTTCACCAAACGATCGAACTCTTATCAGCACATGCGCACACTGGCAACAGCCAGGGTTGCCAATGGGGAATGTAGAAAAATCCAAGATGGCTCACCTAAAATCTCCAAGTTCGTATGAAAAAAAAAACAAGATTTACGTAACAATTTTTATATGTACATACGGTATAAATACAGGTATAGCTCCAACACATCTTTTAGGCTTTTATACAGCAGAATTATTGTACATAAACCTGTGTGCTTTCCTCTCTGCTACTGGCAACTTCAATCTCGTCAGTAAGATACGTGTTGCCTGCTGTGTGCTGCAACCCTTATCTCCATAACGCTGGCCAATATTGTCACTTTTCATATCAATGATGAGTTCTTTTGATGGTTTCCATTCAAAGCACGGTACTTCTTGTCAAGCGATGGCTTGTTTTGCAAACAACCGATTGACAGTTGTGTGGGTCAACAAGATCTGTTCATGATCATGGTTTTTAGCATAGTCATTTGTGAGAACAATCTCTCAACTAACTCAGAAGAATGTGGTAGAACTAAAAGATCACACGTTAATCTTGAAAGAAATTCAAATTTAGAGTGATTATTCCCACCAGTAATTCCATGCATTTCATGCCAGAAATATGCTGCCGATTGACTAAGATGCTGAAGAGCTGATCTGGAATGCAACAGATCTTGCAGCTGTTCCTACAGAGAATCAAGTCCGTTCTCCTTTACGAGAGTAGAGAAGTGTACCACCAAATTTGCAATTGTTTTTGTTCTTCTGGAAGACAGAAGTACTTTTGGATAAAAAATATTGAGTAATGCCAGCACATTTTCCTCATCATAAGGAAAGCGCTTTTGCATCTGTACACACAGTTCACAGGGTGCGTACACGTTATTACAGACGAACATTTCATACTAATCAGTAAAGTTAAAATATATTTTTCAGGTTTAATGTGTATATTTGGACTTCGAAAAAAAAAAAAAAACAAGATCCAGGTGACTTTTCGAATTAATCTCCAAGATCCCAAGGTAGGGGTAAAAAAAACAACAACAAGATATTGTATAAAAAAATAAATAAAAATCATGTTTTACTCTGAGTTGGTGTTGCACCACTACATTGGTGGGAACATTACTTGGCGACGGTATTTCAAGATTTCGACAGATCTTAATTTAGCGATCAGATTGTCGCCACATGCACAAATAACGGAGGCCACAGCATGTTTCATAAATACAACGCGTAACACGAGTTTCTACATATATTTGTACAGGTGAAAGAATATGTCATTCTCAGTAGAAAATCTTCTATACACATATGCATTTTAAGGATTACTTTAAGCATGAGGTGGATTTTCAAAATTACGCAACGTATCAGTGTTACACATCATGGAGACGAGGCGGGTAGTGGAGGAGGAGCGAGGCTATCTAGGCGCCCTTGCAACTCGGTGAAATTACGAATTTTTTTAATACGATTCTTTGTTCAGGTTATGGAACATTACAGTACCGGTATCTTCAAACGGGAAATCACGCTGTTAATAGGCATTATGTAATTCACCGATAAAGATTACATGAGGACAGTATGGCTGTAATTAGCGAGAAAAATAATGTAAATGTTTCATGGCAACGTTTATTTGCTCCGTCATGTTGAAAAACTGTGTAGCATGTTCGAACGTTGGGAGATTTCTGTATGAGGGGGAGGGCGCGCTATTTTTTATTTACAGTATATCCCTACTTTATTCTTATTTTTTTTTTTTTTTGCGCCCCTAAGAATTTTGCGCCCGGGGCAACTGCCCCTATGGCCCCCCCGCCCCAAGCTACGCCGCCGGTCTAGTGATCTGTGTGTATTGATACTGTCATCATTTATCTCTCTTGGTGTTCTGTTCCAGCTAATGCTTGACGATTTTATCTGAGAGACAATCACAAGGCCTTACGAATATCAACTGAGAATGCACCTGGTGTGTGATGTATGTATCTGTGGCATCACCCGCAGAGAATACACTGCACGGGATTAGAGTTATGGGGTGCTGCCACAGCTAACTGTTACTGATAGCCTGAAGTATAGGTCATTGTATACAATGAAGACATGATATTTGAGACTTGATAATCATAATTTACCTCATCCTTCATCCTATGCGAAGTGACTAAGTGCATCCATAACAAGAAATGAGTTAAGCTATACATATATATATATATATATATATAGGTATTCAGGTAAATACACACACACACACATATATATATATATATATATATATATATATATATATATATATATATAATCATCATCATCAGCCGTTTGAGTATCCACTGCAGGACCGGCCTATCCCGACCGATGTCGGGACGATACAGCCAATGTATCTCTCCAAAGTGGCTTAGGCTGTCTAGTAGAGGTTGTATGTAGGGTGAGAAGTGCTTGTAAGTGTAATTGTAGTGTTGGAGTGGCTTTGGATGTGTGTGTAGTCTGTGAACCATGTGTAATCGGCCCGCGCAAGCCGACTGGGTGCAAGCATACTTTACAGTAAGCGACACTGGTTCAACCACAGCACCCCTTGTGTCCGCCAATGCAGTACGTGGCCGGGTAAACACTCCCAAAGTTTATTACCCTGGCAGGGTGCGAACCTTGGTCCACCCGTGTACGAAACGCACACTCTACCACTGTACCACAGAGGCTCCTAATATATATATATATATATATATATATATATATATATATATATATATATATATATATATATATTGTTACATAGCCTATGATTTCATCATCCTTTGTGTAATTTTAACGCACAGTATGCTGCATGTTTGATCACGAGCGTGTTCTGCCTCAGTCCCCCCCTTCTACCGTTATAGTAGAGTAAGTCGTCATTTCTGGAGTTCAGTACGGGATTTTCAGCTCTTTGTCCCCATGGCTTCATTTGCGCGTCCTTCTTACAAGTTGTATCAAGCTCTGCTGGCCCCTATATAATGAGCTCAGTCTCTGCATCATTGCCACTTAGATCTGCTCCTCATTTTGTTCACATCTCTGTCCTCCCCTGTACAGATATTATTATTGTGAGTGCTCAAGAAATCTCCAAACATCTAGCAGCTGTGTGTAATTTGAGTATAACTGTTGTTGCATTTTTTCTTGTACTGTGTAGCATAAGGTTAATTCTTAGGCCTAGTGAAGTGTTTGTGATTGATGTTGGGTTTTATGTCAGTCATTTTTGATAATAGTTTGTATCTGTAATAATTTATCTGGCATTCACTGAGTATTATCTGGTATCTCATTTTATCAGGGCTGACTTAGATAAATTTACTCTTGCTAATTTCGTGTTAATAGAGGCTATTGCAGTTAACCATATATTTAACCTGTTTATTTGCCATTACATTATCCTTATGAGTCCTGAATGTTTTGTTGTTAGTTTGAGCATTAAACTTTAACTTGTAATTTTACCTAACTCTTTTGTTTTGAACCTGGAACTTTACGGGACAGTAGTGACTCTTAGTATTCTCACTTAAAGTGTACATTATCTTTCTCTGTTCCTTAACATAAATTTGGCGACCTCATATCAGTATATTCAGGATATTATCATAAGGATATTGCTTGATATTTTGTGACTGTTACTTATTAATTATGTCTACTATTACTACACTTGATGAAGCCAAGGATTTTTTGTCAAATGTGCAAACAGTGTGTGATATAGAAAACAGAACAAAGAATGAACTTAAGCTTGTTGCTCAACAATTGGGAATTGTTCTTCGCTCTCATCATTCTAAAGATCAGATTGTTGACATGATTAATGAAAGCTTGTTTAATGTAACTCCTCCAAATGAGCAAACGCAGATTGAATTAGCTAAGTTACAGCTAGCCCTGCAGGAGGCCCGTGCTAGGGAGGCTGAGGCACAAGTTGAAATTGCTAGGATTCAGGCAGACCATGAGTATCGCATGAAACAATGTGGAACTGGATCATCTAGCTCTGATGATTATGATGTGGCCAAAAATGTTAAACTCGTCCCTCCTTTTAATGAATCTGATTTAACGAAGTATTTTCAGTTGTTTGAGAGGGTAGCTACAGGTTTTAATTGGCCCAAACAGTATTGGCCAGTATTCCTTCAAACTGTTCTCACCGGTAAAGCTCAAGTAACTTATGCATCTTTGCCTCAGGATCAATGTGATAATTATGATGTAGTTAAGAGCTTGATTCTTAAGGCCTATGAGCTTGTTCCTGAAGCCTATAGAGTAAAATTTAGGACAACTTGCAAGCAAGATAAGCAATCCCATGTTGAGTATGCAAAAATCAAAGAAGATCTGTTAGAGCAGTGGTTAAATTCTAAGAATGTGGATTCTGATTTTGATAAATTTAAGCAGATGATTTTGCTGGAGGACTTCAAAAGGTGTATTAATAAAGATGTAAGCCTACTGTATATCTTGATGAGAAAAGAATAGATAATTTGTCTGATGCTGCAGTTTTGGCTGATGAATATGTTCTCACTCACAAGAGATATTCTAAAGAAAAAGGGAAAGCTGAGAGTAAGTACGTTGCCTCTACTCAGAGTACAGGTAACAGGAAAGAGAATAAGGATGATGTTTCTCAGGAAGTAAATACCAGCTTCACCTCTAGATTTCAGAAACGTAAATGTACTTATTTTAGTAAGCTTGGTCATACTACGGAGAAATGTTTCAGGAGACAGCGTGATGTGAACAAAAAGGAGTCTTTAAATATTCAGTCAATTGGTCTAGTGTCCACTCTTGAGGGTTCCCAGAATTCTTTAACCGAGTTAACTGAACCTGCTTTGAGGGGTAACTTAAATTCTCATGATGGAGCTCCTCTTTTGAGCAGTAACGTGGGTGACACTCTCAAGAGTTCATGTGCTAATTTCCTGTCTGATGGTTTTGTCAGTCCTCTGGACAGTAATGACAGGAAATTAGTTAAAATATATCGTGACACAGGTGCTTGCCAATCTCTTATGCTGACCAGTGTTCTAGGCTCTAATGTTAATTCCTCTGATGAAACTGTAATCTTACAAGGTGTAGGGAATAATTACTTCTCTGTCCCTCTGTGCAGAGTGAATTTAGAGTCTGGTTTTGTTAATGGTTCCGTTATGGTTGGGTTGGTTGAGACACTCCCAATGTCAGGTGTAACTTTCTTACTTGGAAATGATATTGGTGGAAGTCAAGTGTGTCCAGCTCCTCAGTTGTCTAGTGAGCCAGTGGCTGCGGCCCAGGATTGTGATGTCCCTGATGTGTTCCCTGCATGTGCCGTCACTAGGGCTAAGTCTAAAGTTACTGGTGATTTAGAGGATAATGATGATGATGATGTTATCCTAGCTGACACTTTTCTTGCTAATTTGGACCACTCACCAGATGAGGCAGTACCCCGTAATGTTGATAATTTGTCTCGTCAAGAGTTGGTTGAGTTGCAGGTTGCTGACCCTGAGTTGAAAGGTCTAGCTAACTCTGCTTACAGTGAAGAAGAGTCAGCCGGTGCTTCTACTTGTTATTATGTAAAGTCAGGAGTACTTATGAGGAAGTGGAGACCCCCAACAGCATCAGCCGACTGTGAATGGGAGGTTGTACATCAAGTTGTCATCCCTCGTGTTTGTAGGCAGGATATCATTCGAGTGGCTCATGATACCAGTTTGGCAGGACACCTTGGAGTGAGGAAGACTGTGGCACGCATTTTGAAACACTTCTACTGGCCAGGTATCTTCAGGGATGTTTCCTGGTATTGTAAGTCTTGTCACACCTGTCAAGTTGTGGGGAAGTGCAATCAGACCGAAAAGGTTGCACCTCTAGTTCCCAGCCCTCCTTTTGAGGCGCCTTTCACCAGGTGTGTTGGTGGATATTGTGGGCCCTCTTCCTAAGACTTCTTCAGGATTTTCTTATGTGTTGACCATGATTGATATGGCTACTCGTTATCCTGAAGCCATTCCACTTAGAAATATCTCAGCAAAGAACGTGGTTAAGGAAATGCTAGGGTTCTTCACAAAGTTTGGTCTGCCCAAGGAGGTACAGTCAGACCGGGGAAGTAATTTCATGTCAAATGTTTTCAAGCAGTCTCTGAAAGAGTTGGGCATCACCCAGATCACGTCTTCAGCTTACCATCCCCAGACCCAAGGAGCATTGGAGAGATATCATCAAACACTCAAATCGATGCTCAAGAAATACTGTTTGGAACATCAGAAAGACTGGGACAAAGGTCTTCCATTTGTTGTATTTGCCGCAAGAGAATCTCCAAATGAATCACTGGGCTTCTCACCTTTTGAACTACTATTTGGCCATGAAGTAAGAGGACCCCTTAAGTTACTCAAGGAATGCTGGCTGTCAGAGGAAGATGACGTCAACCTGCTGGAGTATGTGATGAAGTTCAAAGAACGGCTGTCCACTGCTTTACAGCTGGCGAGAGAGAATTTAGGAGCTGCTCAGGAGAAGATGAAGACTTGGTATGATAAGAAGTCCAGGTTACGCCACTTTCAGCCAGGAGATCAGGTTTTGATTCTGCTACCAGTGCATGGGCAACCTCTTCAAGCCAAGTTTAGTGGTCTTTATTTCGTGGAGAAGAAACTCAGTGATGTCAACTATGTCATCGCCACACCAGATCGTAGAAAGAACAAGCAACTATGTC
>NC_136976.1:6459088-6474088 GCF_032717465.1 Coenobita brevimanus | reverse complement strand
CACGCTCTACTACATTCACATGTCACTGATGTGGTTAACATTTTTGCAATACTACTATACGTACTGTAAAATACATGCATTGTTCTTAGTGTGCTGAATAACCTGGAGAGTTTTGGCCTATATAATCTGTCATCAGCCGATTCTTAAAATGCTAATGGTGGTTGTCATTATAGCATAACGTGTGAGAAAATCCTAAGGTGGTAACATCGGATACGATGGCTGCCAAGCAGAGACATAGCACTTTGATTTCATTATTATCTAATGGATAATGCTTTGCTGTTTTGAGACCTTCCTTCGAGAATTATATCTATTTCCATGAATTATTCATTATACACATGAAGCTATGGGAGGTATACTATACCTGGAGAGAGAGAGAGAGAGAGAGATGGGAAGGAGGATCCCTTACCGCTTATTCGTGGTTTCTGTGCCAGAGATAGTTGCAAAGGGTATCGAAGAAAGGGCTGCCGATAGTTATTTTTAGTAGATGTACCATATTCCCATCTTGTGTTTGTAAAGGTAACTGCTGTGTTGGACGCAGTGGGAAGTAAATGGAAAGGTGTAGGGAAGAGTCATCAGCCTATGTTTGGATAGGGTTTGATGTGACCGACTCTGGGCATAGGCTTCACAGCCTGCTTTCAAGGCCCAGTAGTCCTCCTACGTACCGCACACCTGTACATGTCACCACTTCGGCGCTGACACCCACCGTCCATATTGAATACATGCTAGGGCTGTCTCATACAGGACTGGTGTATTGCTATTAGCGGGGGTATTTTTACGACATGTCGGCGGGCCTTCTGGTAGAACAGTAAAGTCTGATTTTATGAAATCAGACTTTACTAGGGACCCCCTCCTCTGTTTTTTAGTTCCTGAAAAGAGACAGGCCAGAGAAAGGGATGGGGGATGGAGTTATCCCCGTACCCTGAAGATTGGGTCTATGAATGTGCGTGGATGTAGTACGATTGAGGCTAAAAGGGAGGAGATTGGGAGAATGTTTGTGAGAAGAAAGTTGGATGTGTTAGCTTTGAGTGAAACGAAGATGAAAGGGAAGGGGGAATCTATGTTTGGAAGTGTGAATGGAAGATAGTCAGGTGTTGATAGAGGAAGGGCAAGAGAAGGTGTGGCCTTGTTAGTGAGTCCGGAAGTACAGCAATGTGTGATTGAATGGAAGGAGGTGTCATCGAGACTGATGTGGGTGAAAGCGAAATTTGAACGTGAGTTGTGGGTGTTTGTGAGTGCATATGGGCCTGGTAGTGAAAGGGATGAACAAGAGAGGGAGTCTTTCTGGAATGATGTTGATGAGTGTCTGCAGAGTTTTGGAGCGAATGTGAATGTGGTAATGATGGGAGATCTGAATGCTAGAGTGGGAAATGTAGCAGTTGAAGGCGTAGTTGGTATGCATGGTGTGCCTGGAAGAAATGAAAATGGGGAACGAATGATAGCGATGTGTGTTGAGCGAGAGATGGTGATTGGGAATACGCTGTTTGAGAAGAAAGTTATTTATAAGTATACATGGGTGAGACAGGAGGGTGGAAGGGTTGTTGATAGAGCTTTGATGGACTATGTGGTTGTGTCTAGGAATGTAATAGGAAGATTGTTGGATGTGAGAGTTCTAAGAGGGGAGGGTGGAGGTATGTCTGACCACTACCTGGTGGAGGGAAAGTTAAGAGTAGGTAAGAGATGGGTGAGAGCTAGGAGGGTTAGGTGTGGCAGGGAGGTTTTGAAAGTGAGTCAGTTGGATAAAAGAGAGAAAAAGATAGAGTATCAGGAGAAATTGAAAGATGAGTGGAGCGCAGTGAAAGATCGGGAAAATGGCAGTGTGGAGGAGGAATGGCAGTTGTTTAAGAGTGCTGTGGTGGGGCATGCAGAAGAGGTGTGTGGTGTGAGACGTGTGGGTGGTGGTGTAAGAAAAGGAAGTGAATGGTGGTGCGAGGAAGTAAGTGTGGCTGTGGCCGAGAAGAGACGTGCATATGAAGTGTGGCTGCAGAGGAAGGATGAGATGTCATATGAAAGGTATAAGGAAAAGAGGAATAGAGCGAGAAGGGCTGTGCGTGATGCTAAAGTGGCAGCAGATGAGAGGTGGGGTAGGCGGCTGACAGAGAATTTTCAACAGAATAAGAAAATGTTTTGGAAGGAGGTGAAAAGGGTGCGAAAGGGAGAGTCTGGGAAGGAAGAACGAGTAAAAGCAGAGGATGGAAGGATGTTAATTGAGATGGATGCAGTAAGGAAGAGATGGGCAGAGTATTTTGAAAGATTATTAAATGTAGAAGAGGAAAGGGTGGCTGAGATTGTGGCGGATGGAAGGGTGCAAGGAATAAATGTGTTGGGAGAGTTGAATGATTCTTTGATCACGACGGAGGAAGTGGAGAAGGCAGTAAAGGAGATGAAAACAGGGAAAGCTGCAGGTATGGATGGGTGTGCTGTGGAATGCCTGAAGGGTGGTGGAGTGACTATTGTTGACTGGTTAGTAAGATTGTTGAATGTGTGCTTTGAGAAAGGTATGGTGCCAATTGACTGGGCAAGTGCTTGTGTGGTCCCGTTGTATAAAGGCAAGGGTGATAAGTATGAATGTACTAGCTTTAGGGGTATAAGTCTGTTGAGTGTTGTAGGCAAGGTGTATGGTAGAGTGTTAATTATGAGAGTTAGAGAGGGTACAGAGGGAGTGATTAGTGATGAGCAGTGTGGCTTTAGGAGAGGGAGGGGATGCGTTGATCAGGTGTTTGCTGTGAGACAAGTGTGTGAAAAGTATTTAGCGAAAGGCAAGGATGTGTTTTGGGCATTTATGGATTTAGAGAAAGCGTATGATAGAATTGATAGAGAGGCTTTGTGGACTGTTTTAAGATTGTATGGACTTGATGGTAGGTTACTAAAAGGGGTGAAAAGTTTTTATGTAAATAGTAGAGCATGTGTAAGAGTGGGAAATGCTGTGAGTGATTGGTTTCCCGTGAGAGTGGGGCTGCGACAGGGATGTGTGATGTCACCTTGGTTGTTTAATATTTACATGGATGGTGTTGTAAGGGAGGTGAATGCAAGAGTTTTAGGTGGTCTGAGTCTGGTAAATGTTGATGGTGGAGATTGGAATCTGAAGCAGCTGCTGTTTGCAGATGATACTGCACTGGTGACTGATTCAGAGGAGAGATTGAGACAGTTGGTAGAGGAGTTTGGAAGGGTGTGTGAAAGGAGGAATTTGAAAGTAAATGAGAATAAGAGTAAAGTGATGAAGTGTACGAGGTTGATAGATGGTAGGGGGATGAATATAGTTTTGAATGGTGAGTTGCTTGAGGAGGTAGATTGTTTTAAATATCTAGGGTCACATGTTGCTGTGGATGGAAGAATAGATGCAGAAGTGAAGTTTAGAATAAATGAAGTAGGAAAGGTGGTGGGAGGAATGAAAAAAGTGTTTAAATGTCGTTCGCTTAGAATGGATGTAAAGAGAAGGCTGTATGAGGGTGTTGTGGTACCGACTGCATTATATGGGGCTGAAACATGGAATATGGGTGTAGCAGAGAGGAAAAGTTTGAATGTAATGGAGATGAGGTGTCTGAGGAGTATGTGTGGAGTGACGCGTATGGATCGGGTGCGAAATGATGAAGTGCGAAGGAGAACTGGAGTTGTTCAGGAGATGGCTGGTAGAGTTGAGCAGAGGGTGTTGCGATGGTTTGGGCATATGGAGAGAATGGATAATGAGCGATTGGTGAAAAAGATAACTAGATCTGATGTGAGAGGTGTAAGGCTGAGAGGAAGACCACGAATAGGATGGATGGATAGTGTGAAGAGAGCGCTGGATGCGAGAGGGATGTCTGTCGAGCAAGGAAGAGTGGCTGTGCGTGACAGAAATAAATGGAGAGAAATTGTGAATAAATAAGTGATGACGCAGCCCTGAGGGGATATTCTCCCGCATTTGGTCTGATCAGCTAGTCAGGTCAGGTGCGGGTAAGGGGATGGGTATGTTATGATGTGGCAGGGGTAAACCAGCTCTGCTGTCGGGCCCTGCTGCGGATGTCACTGATTGCATTGCGCAGTTGACCCTTGTGCGGTGTGGTGCGGTGAGGATCTGTCCGTTCTCCCCTTTGGGGCTAAGATGTGAATGAATGTGTTTAAATGGATGAGTAAATGGAGAGTGTGTCGTCCTGTCTCGGCTACCTCCCTTTCCTTGGGGGAAGCAGCCTAGGTATATAGATAGATAGAAAATCCTTAAACTGTTCCCAGCCTCAGCGGGATTTGAGCCCGGGTCCGTCAGGACTGCAGGCCGGTCATGATGACTAGATGGAAGAGTTGGTGATAAGACAGAACCCTGAGGAACACAGCTATTAATAACCCTAGAAGAAATGCGGCCGTCTGCGGCAGCAGCTACAGAACGACCAGAAAGTAAGCTTGAGGTGAAGACACAGACAGGAGGATGGAAAATGTAAGAATACAGTATGATAATTAAACATTTATGTCAGACACGATCTAAGGCCTTCGAAATGTCCAGTGGAATGACAAAGCTTTCACCATAGTCCCCAAAAGATGACCAGATGTCTGAAAGGGACTTGAGATCACCAGAGAAGTGTCCCCGATGGAACCTATACTAAATGAAATTATGATACGAATGTCCTTTACTTTTTTATGAATGGATTCAAAAATTTTAGAACTATAGGATGTTAAACCAACTGCAAGATAGAGGGCTGGTAGTGGTCACTCTTCTTTGGGACAGGCTGAATAAGGGCAACTTCCAGCCAGAAGGAAAGGTAGGTACAAGTCGACAGACAAAATCATAAGCGTTTACCTGAGCAGAGTGTAAGCACTGAAACACAGTTACTGAGAAGAAAAGGAGGGACCCCACCAGCCCTGTACGCATTGTTAGTATATACTGATATACCAGTAAGTGCAGAAAGTACGTCAACTGAAGGAATTTTAATGTCAGTCCTGGGCAAGTCATGGTGAGGAAGAGAGATGGAGGGACAGTGGAATCATCTAAGTCTGAACAAAGAGTTATGCCTTTTCAGCAGAAGGAACAGCAACGAAGTCGTCAGAGCGGATTACAGAAGGGAAGGTGGATGAGGTAAAGTTGTTAGAAAGGTTTTGGGAAGGAGCAGGAAGAATTTGGTTCAGAGTTCAGTGCAGTTAGTACAAATGAAAGTATTTTTGGCAGAGTAAGAATGGGCTTAAATGATTCCAGGCGGAAACATAAGAGATGAAATTCAGAGGAGGGTTGACACCGGTACTTTTTGTAAACCTTCTTGTTATAGACAGCATTGGAACATGCATGATCAAACCATGGGTTTCATTAGTCAGAGGATACGAGAAAGGATTATACATCGATGCCCGAGAAAATAGTCTGTAATTTGTGAAGCACACTCAGAGGGCTCTCAGCCATGGAAGCAGTAATCATTCCAGGAAAATCAAAGAGGTATTGTCTGAGGACCTCCCATTCAGCAGCCCCAAAGTGTCACAGCCACCGCTTCTTGGAAAGGTCTTCAGGTTTTTCTGGGGCAATAGGGCAGTTTAAGTTGATACCGTAACGTTCTGACTGGAGGAGACAAACAGAGAGACAAGGTTAATAGAGTAGGCAGAAGGATTAGTTGTAAGGAAAAGGTCAAGAATGTTGGAACCCTCTCCAAGGAACTCAGGGACATAGGTAGGGTATAGTACAGCCTATAAAGATAGAACAACTCTAGGCTTGTTCACCAATTGGATTAGTGAACCAACGGTGCTGGCGAACAATGAAATCACCGAGAATGGGGATTATTTTGTTTGGCTTGAAGGAAAGTTCTATGTAAGATATATATTATTTCTCTCTCCTGAAGTGAAGAAAATAATCTGGGGAGGGTAAGACAAGACAAGAAATACAGAAGAAATATTTGGAAGGCAATGCACGTTTCCCACACTTTGTTCTGATATGCGATCCCCTCATAACTTAAGTAATACACCCGTTTTCTTTTCTACATGCATAACAGGATAGAGGAACGTTCGATAAGAACTCACCTAATAGCTATGCCGGGATGGAAAGAGAATGGAGCACATACCTTTACTAGGTTTGTTGTTTTGGGGTTTGGCGGTTCCACGCCCATCTCTTTACATTTTGGGTTATAGTAATTTAAAGACTTAACTCGAGAACCTGAGAATGGTGTCTGAAGATGTCAGGAACATGTATAGTGAGTTCCAGATCATTTGGACAAGAAATAAAATAGTTAGAACATGGCAACGAGCGGTGGCAATAATACAAACAACTGCATGCTCTCACTTCGTCTGGTAGTGGTAAAGATTTTCTCATAGACCCCGATGAACTCCCGGGCAAAATTCTACCCCATCTAATCTGCATCAGCAAGTCTCCTCGAGCTCTCACTTCGCCAGCAGAATTATAAAGTTTTTTGCCAAGCATGACCCGGGGCTAAATCAAGGAGTTAATTACAAGTTCCTCGGCTGCAAAATGAGAGAGGGAGAGAGAGAGAGAGAGAGAGAGAGAGAGAGAGAGAGAGAGAGAGAGAGATGGTGTATTTTTGTGACCTTTGTAAAAACATATTAAATATTTCTTAGCTGTGATCCATAATTCACTTTTTTTTTTTTTGTCTCATACACTACACTGTCGTCCATCCATATCAGCTTGTGTACGATGCATTGCTTGAAATAATCAGTCCAAAATTAAGTTCTCTTTGATACAGAATTCTGCACTATTTCATGTAGGTCTTTATGTACAGGGTGCTTTAGGTAATGTTAATATTGCTACGAACACTATATTAATATCTTACTTTTCGTTGCACTTGTTTAACGTGGTCAAGCAGCATGATGACAATAATGGCATAAAGGTGGAGACTGACTATGAAACTATGAGCATTCAGTCGTTACCATAATTTCGTGTATTTTAAGCTCTTCCATAAAAGCGTTAGTCCCGTATAAGAGTAAACATACTGTATATAGAACTAGTCTATATTTCTTTTCACTATTTATGATCGTGAAAAAAATAGATGGGAATTTGCCTGTATTACTGTTTACGCGTCAGGCTGGATTCTCTCTGTTATTCTTTCTGTCTTTCCTAGCTCTGTCACTCTTTTTATCTCAGTAACTATTCCCTCATCTGTGTGTGTGTGTGTGTGTGTGTGTGTGTGTGTGTGTGTGTGTGTGTGTGTGTCGCTCTCTCTCTCTCTCTCTCTCTCGTATCAATGCAGTGATCCACGAAGTCGGAGGTTCAATGGTCTTTCATGAACCTTTGTTATCTGGTAATCAATCAGTGAGCCAACGCATATCCGGTGTTGTGTTGGACGCTTGTTTTTATTTAGATGGTTCTGGATATATGCATTTATATACTGTACTGTACTGTGTGTGTGTGTGTGTGTGTGTGTGTGTGTGTGTGTGTGTGTGTGTGTGTGTGTGTGTGTGTGTGATTTTTTTTCAAGTTTGTTCAGCACCGTTCTCCATTACGGCATGTTCATGAAGAAGTAATGAAGAGCGAGATTTCGATGATTTATTATTCAGTGTTTTTAACTGCGTATATCATTCCCTCGTAGTATAGTATTCTTGTTAACTGTACAGGAGAACTTGTACTCTTATACTCGTATAAGCAACATCTTTAGAAAATATATTTTGTGCGATGTATGAACATATAGTGGCGTTTTTATGCTGTTTCAAGAATCTCGTTCGTTTTGTATAAAGTATTAAAATGGCAAGTCTCAGAGGATTCTATTAATTTGCATGCCATTTAAATTTACTCTGTATTTTGAAATGCTTAACTATATATGTTTCTTCCTTATGGCAGCCTCTTTGATGGCAAAGGAAATTATGAATATCAATACTCGTATATTGATAAATTAGTGAGACAGCCAGATGCTACTACTATTATCCAGTGTTACTGAAATGCTATAACTTTGACAAGGCCTGATTATTATATGTATGATGCTTACCCCTCCTTCGTTTAGAGTATCGTTTACTCTGAACATAAATGAACTGTCATTACAGGACTTTGCTTATCTGGAAACAATATTATTCAAATGCTTTTATATAAACAGATATGGAAATCTGCACACAGGTTTTCCTCTGTCAATTCACCAATCTTGATATAACGTTTTATGAATCAGCCACTGCCAGAGTAGTTCTTGAATTGTGGACGCAAATTACTATAATGTATTATGTATGTTGCGGTAGAAAAGGGTACTGTGCAGCAAAATACAACAAGACTTCTCACGAAAACCTCACACTGCCACACCTCACTCACGTCTCACACTGATACAGGGCACACCCACATCTCACACTGCAACACCTTAAACATACAAACTCACACTCACCTTACAGTGCCAAATTTCACGATGCCAAATCACACACACACACACACACACACACACACACACACACACACACACACACACACACACACACACACACACACACACGCACACATACACACAATTTCGGGTAAACTTTCTCATCTGTAGGGACAAAAAAATATCCCACACCATCTTTGGCAGTACAGCTAATTAGTACTGTAGCTATTCTGTGAAGACGGATATAAACATAACTCAGGAGAAGCAAAACCAGAATTAATGAATACGCTCTAACAAATATTGGTTGGAAACGAAATTAAAGAGACTGGCTTCAATCTAAGAGCAAAATCAGACTAAAAGGAGACGCTTCAACTAAAATAGCAAAGAATCAGTATCTAATTAAAAGGATACATTTAACACCATCTCTTTGATTATGTATTTTTCCTTATATTCCTTTTATTTAAAGACAGATTTACTCAGGTTTGGAGACATTTTCTGAGTCTGAGACTACATGTACTGATCATTTAGGATTTAATGATCATTTAGCCCTGCACTATGTCTTCCAAAGCGACAAAAGGTAGTATGGAACTAGAAACACAGAACATACCGATAAATATCGCCATGAGGTCCAAGGGTAACGGGGAAAAACCCAGATTAAAAGGGTGAGTTGCAGCAAAATTAGTTTAAAGTCCATTTCTTCCGAGGTGACTCTCGCAGGTAATTATTGGGCGGGTAATGGGAGCTCCTCAATAGCGCCATTGCCCGT
This sequence comes from Coenobita brevimanus, assembly GCF_032717465.1. Lineage (NCBI taxonomy): Eukaryota > Metazoa > Arthropoda > Malacostraca > Decapoda > Coenobitidae > Coenobita > Coenobita brevimanus. Next base: position 6,465,088 of record NC_136976.1, on the reverse strand, counting down.
AACAACACCTCATTAAGACTTCCTCCCGCAATTACACTCCCGCTCCCGACCCGCGTTTTTCTTTTATTTTCCCCTTAGACTATAGCCCTGCAGTCTTTACCTCTTGACTTAGGTGGCGCATTTTATACTGATTTCCTCTACCACTAGATGACTTTTTCTCAATTTAGGAAGTATATCTAGTAATAAAGGGGCTTAATAAGCCTACAACTTACTCCTACAGCTTGCAAAGTCAGGAAATAACAATAAACTAAAAGAAAAAGTCATCAGAGTGTCGGGGTTTACTGCTTAGCCTCAAATTACGTACTATGTATATTATGTCGTATAGAGTAAGACGCCTTCACTACACTACGGTGAAACGTAGAAAAAAAATGTTACAAACTGCCACGACCAACACTTTGTCAGATAAAATTCCGAGGTTTGCATTTTATTTCAACGTACACTGAAGGGTTTTATTCACATCATAGAATCTCAACACAGCCCTAAGGTTGTTTAGATAACTGCTAATATTACACGCCTGTCGTCATACACGTACCGTAGCCTTCATAATAATATCAGCGTGAGCAATGAACTGAAGAAGTAAGAAAAAAGAAAAAAGAAAAAACAAGGAAAAAACGAGAAAGAAGAAAGACAGACAGATAGAGTGAGTGAAAGAAAAACGAAAACTAAATAATTTTTAATAGCAGTTCACTGTTGTGGGAGAATGGCTTTTTCTGTTCACTGGCTGGGGTCGTTTATAAGTTCGATTCCTGGAAAATTATTTATGGAAGACCACAACAAATTCGACGTCAAATAGATTTCCAGAGAATAAATTATTAACCGATATCGTATTATTATTTTCTTGACCATAGTTCACGCTACTTGTGAATTGATTGTTAGCTTTAGGATTGAAGGCAAACTTAAAAAGAAACAATATTATACACAATTTAAGCTTAGGAAGGCTTATCAGTATGTTCAGTCCTGTTAAGTTGTGAACTGTTATTCAGCTGTATAAATTAAGACATAACTGAATACAAACAATCGTATACACAGCTATGACAAATATAAATATGTTCATTCCAGTTTGGTTGTGAAGTGTTCGGTAGCAATATAAATTAGGACAAACTTACGTACAAACGATCTTAGACAATACCTTAGCCTACGAATTTGTGAATACGACCCGTGGAGTCAGAAAAAGAATCACAACTACGGTAATTAGGACTCACGCATGTCATTATCGTCATGGCCAGTCGTCACTTTAATCACCAGGAGTCAGTAACGTGGGGGTGGATGATTTTTCCTCTTTTCTCTCCTTCTGCGTCATTTGCCCAACATGTTCACAGGTGGAAGGTCGATCACTTTCATGATATATTCTCGGGAAGTGTGGTGTATATTTTTCTTGTAGCCCATTATTGGGTGATTTACCTTCCCCTCTGCTAAACATCATTGCTACCTTACCCACCATGCATTGCTCTCTCTCTCTCTCTCTCTCTCTCTCTCTCTCTCTCTCTCTCTCTCTCTCTGACACACACACACACACACACACACACACACACACACACACACACACACACACACTGGATATCCTCTTCCTCAACCTTCTCCTGTTTTCCGATATGTATTGCTGTTGCCCCAGTCCTTGTGGGGTTCCTCATAACAATGCTGGGATGAAATCATCTCCCCCTTGCGCTATCCGTTACATGAATCATTTCTCTCATTTCACTGCATCCGTGTCCTTAATTGCTTTATATACAGATAATTATTTATGTGTCTATATTACTCTTGCCTACCTCAGTTATCCTCCTCTCTCCCCTTCCCCTTCATCTCGCGCTTGCAGTCTCCTCTTCGTTATGCTTGTCCCCTTTTCATTATCGCTTTCAATTTGAATCATAGCTGGGCAGTGCAGATGTGTAAGCTGTATTGGCAAGCTTTTTATTTAACTAGGCTTGATACAGATATGCACTGAGGAATACTGAAATAGATTCCTTAGTGTGTGTGTGTGTGTGTGTGTGTGTGTGTGTGTGTGTGTGTGTGTGTGTGTGTGTGTGTGTGTGTGTGTGTGTGTGTGTGTGTGTGTGTGTGTGTGTGTGTGTGTGTGTGTGTGTGTGTGTGTGTGTGTGTGTGTGTGTGTGTGTGTAGGTCAGTGACATGATAACAGGTTCACAAATAGTACACAATACAAAGATGCTTATGAAAACTTTACCAAAACAACATGGGTATATATTTATCAAGCCCAACCTAGGTGACTGTTCAAAGTTAGGCCTCCTTCTAGACTGCGACCTTGATCTTCTATTTGGTCTAATTTGATGTGGAGGGAGAAGGACGCATGGCCTCTCCTTTAGGTGTTACCAGGCTTTGCTCGAGTTACTTCGGTAATTTGAGGCAGGAATGTAACACAATTTTTCTATTTTTTCTAAACTTGATGATTCTTTCAGTCATATCGCGAGACGTATCTGATACTCTCAAAAGAAAATTAGAAAATTTGATTCATGTATAAAGTTCGTTTTGCCCCTACTCGTGCAGCTGCACAAGGCTTACATGAAGGAGTGTTACTGTCAACTTTAACATATGGATGTGAGACTATGGTGTGGCATGAAAATGAAAAGTCAAGAGTAACAGCAGTGGAGATGGGGCTGCTGAGGAATGTATGTGGAGTACAGAGGGTGGATAGGATACGAAATACTGTAATGTGATTCGTGAAAGATGTGGAGTGAGGAAGTCGATGGACACCAGAATCGAAGACAGTGTACTGAGATGGTATGGTCATGTGGAGAGAATGGATATACAGGGTGGTGAAAAAGGTATATCTGAGTGAATTTGAAGAGAGAAGGAGGCGAGGTAGGCCGAGGAGAAGGTGCAGAGATATGGTGGATTAGTGTGTGAGGAAGAGAGGTTTGGAAGTCGTTGAGGCTAGGGGACTGACAAGAGATCGAGCTGGCTGGATGAATGTTGTGAGAAGAACTGCATTATCAGGGATTTGGCACCCCTTTTTAACGTGGCAGCGTCCGGTTTGACTCAATCGGATACATTTATGCGAAGCTACAGAACGTGGTGAATGATTTTGGCGTATCCAATAGGTCCAGGATTCCGGGGGCTTGAATGGTGAGTGATTGGAAGCGTGGCCCATTGGACTGGACGAATTTGGGCTGTCCGGACATTGCTACTCTTCACCCTGCCCTAGGAGAGGCCCGGATGATGATGATGATGATGATGATGATTTCCCCCTACTCTTACTGCAATAATTTTTAAAAGGAAAGATGGTAACACTGGTTACCAGTGCAAAGTGTAGATGAGCCAAAATTCAAGGAGATGCTGTATGTCAGTTTCTACTCTCGCCAGGATGTAAGCCAACCACTTTGGGCGAGTACGTAATTTTTATTTCATTCCTGGCACAGTACCACGCAACTACTATATTTAGCTCATGAAAGCATCCCCGTAGTGAAAGAAAGGACAAAGGCTTTATCTAACCTCTGCGATTCGAATGAAGTCGTCCGGAGAGCAAAAGAAAATTACAAATACGCCATCCGACTGAAAGGTTTAAGGAAAGTACAATAAATCCTGCATGTCTTTATTTTGTTATTATGAATTGATGGAGTGTGTGGTGAAATGCTGAAGCATGGGGGAGAGATAGTAGTAGAATGGATGTGGAAGATGTGCAGATTGGCCTGGGAGGAAGGTAGACTCCCGGAGGATTGGAAGTCAGGTATAATTATTCCCTTGTACAAAGGAAAAGGGGAAAAAGAAGTGTGTGGTAATCATAGGGGCATTTGTCTTCTTAGTATAATAGGAAAAGTGTATGGTAGGATACTTATTGACAGAGTTAGAGAAAGAACAGATGAATTAGTTGGAGAAGAACAGGGAGGCTTTAGGAAGGGAAGAGGTTGTGTAGATCAGATATTCATTCTTAGATCTTTAGTGGAAAAGTTTCTAGAGAAGGGAAAGAAGTTGTATGCGGCTTTCATGGATTTGGAGAAAGCATATGACAGGGTGGATAGACTAGGATTGTGGAAAGTGTTAAGAATATATGGAGTAGATGGGAAGTTGTTGAATGCTGTGAAGAGTATGTACGATGGTGCGAAGGCTGCAGTGCGTGTGGATGGTGAACTAAGTGAATATTTCTCTTTGAAAGTTGGGTTGAAACAGGGATGTGTCATGTCTCCATGGTTGTTCAATCTGTACATGGATGGGGTAATAAAAGAGGTACAAGGTAGGGTAGTGGATGTTGGAGTGGCCCTGGTGAGAGAGGATAGTGTTTGGAAACTCCCTGTACTGTTGTTTGCAGATGATACTGTGTTGTTGAGTGAAGACGAAGGGGAGCTGCAAGGCTTGGTGGATGAGTTTGAGAGAGTGTGTAAGAAACGGAATCTAAAGGTGAATGTAGGGAAGAGTAAAGTGATGATCTTTGAGAGAGGTGAAGTTAGTGAATGTACAGCGAGGTTGGATGGTGAGGAATTGGAAAATGTGAGTACGTTTAAGTACTTGGGTAGTGTGATGAGTAAGGATGGAGGTTTGGAGGGTGAAGTGCTTGAAAGGGTACAGCAGGGAAGAAAGGTTGCTGGTTCTTTGAAAGCAGTGATAAGAAACAGGGAAGTGAGCATGGAAGTGAAAAAGTTACTACATGACAGTATTGTGATACCAACTCTAACGTACGGAAGTGAAGCTTGGACGTTGTTGGAAGGACACAAGTCAAGAGTGAGAGCAGTGGCAATGAGTTATTTAAGAGGAGCCTGTGGAGTCACATGGAGAGACAGGCTGACGAATGAGGATGTAAAGGAGCGTTGTGGTGTTGATGTGGATGTGATAGGAAGCGTTATGAGGAACACACTGAGGTGGTTTGGCCATGTGGAGAGGATGGAGGGTGAAAGACTGACGAAGAGAGTGTATGTGAGTGAGGTGGAGGGGGAAAGAGGGAGGGGGAGGCCGAGGATGAGATGGAGAGATGGGGTGGAGAAGTATATGAGAGAGGGGGGTGTGAGTTGGGAGCAGGGGAGTGAAATGGCAGGGGACAGGGCGACTTGGAGGCGATTTGTTTGTGGCCACCCCAAACGGGATTGAGGCGTCTGGCAATAGATAGATAGATAGATGAATGTATTGGTATTAATGATGGTATTTCTACATGTCGATGTGTCTAGTGACAATTTCATTCTTTATTATGATCCGGATTCCATTATGGACTGTATTCTCTTCAGTTAAGGAGGCTCACAGGCACCCTTCTCTGCAGTCTGTTTCTGCTAACCAGTCTATTTCTGCAACTTACAGTAAAGAATAGAAGTGTCACACAAAAGAAGAGTAGGTGTAGTATCCATAATATATCATTAAGGAAGAAGTATCAAGAAGCTAAGCTGACGCAATACGACGCCTCATATTTGTTATCTCCATCAATCAAACTTCCCGATCTAATTGCACTTTGTCTAACGGCCGTATTAAAGTGCCCATGAATCTGAAGACGTCCTACATAGCTTGTTCTTTCTACTTCCAAACGATTTTATTGACAATGGGATGATGTATTCGAGCTGAAGAGGTTAGACATAGCCATCTTTGACCACTTCACTCCTTGAGATCAATCATACAGGTTAATAAAATCGTCTTACGGTACTAAAAAAAAAAAAAATGAATAAACCGTCACATTGGAGATAGTGTTAGAATATAGGAGAAGAAGGAGGAATTAAACCTTGATTTGTTCTATAACGTTTTCTGAAGCCCCTGACTCAGATAAATCGTGACTGGCATCTCATCATCCTGCCTGACTGCACTGTATGTTGTGAGATACTAAGCTTTCCGTACTTGTACGACGAACCCTCAAAGCTTTAACCTCTTCAATCCGGTGACGTACTTTAAGGAAATTCTTGTTAACCGCCAGATAATTTTTACTCGACGTAGAAAAGACCTCTAGTGGTGAACGGGTTAATTAATTAAGTTTAATCTAACTCTCCAAGTTCGAGAAGTTCGCCTTAAGATGAATATCATCATCTGGAGGAGGAAGAATGAACTATGAATTGCGTCGGAATATGAAAGGGCTTAAAT